>NW_026943821.1:1815368-1963933 GCF_035594765.1 Anolis carolinensis | reverse complement strand
GACCACCCTAAAGGGGCCTTAAACAACTTCTAAACAGGCTCAAAGGGGCAAAACGAACCCTGGACCACCCTAATGGGGCCCCAAACAACTTCTAAACAGGCTCAAAGGGGCAAAACGAACCCTGGACCACCCTAAAGGGGCCTTAAACAACTTCTAAACAGGCTCAAAGGGGCAAAACGAACCCTGGGTCACCCTAAAGGGGCCTTAAACAACTTCTAAAGGGGCCTTAAACAACTTCTAAACAGGCTCAAAGGGGCATCACCCTCCCCATCTTATGTTGATTCATGTAGGTACCAATGACACCGCTAGGCATACTTTTCAAAAGATCACAAATGATTTTCGAGCTCTGGGAACAAAGCTAAAACTGTATAATGTACACGTGATCTTTTCATCCCTCCTCCCCGTTGTAGGACACGGCTCTACAAGGGCCGGAAAAATAGTACAGGTCAATAACTGGCTCAGAAAATGGTGTCAAGAGGAGCATTTTGGCTTCCTTGACCATGGTCTACTCTTCCAAGAGGATGGACTACTGGCAAGCGATGGGGTGCATCTCACACAAGTAGGAAAACATCTTTTTGTACACAGACTCACAAACCTCATCAGGCGCACTTTAAACTAGATCCACTGGGGGAGGGGAACAACAGCCTGGCGAACACTATATTACCCACGACCACAGGGAACCGCCGAAAGGCTAAACGGAGGGCTGCACAAACACAGCAAGGACCAAGTACAGAGAGCACAATAATCCCAAATAAACAGTTCGAGGGAGGTCACAGGGGCTTACATGTCTTTACACTAATGCTCAGAGCATGGGAAATAAGCAAGACGAACTCCAACTCCTAGCACAGCACCACACATACGATGTCATAGGCATCACTGAAACCTGGTGGGATAACTCCCATCACTGGAATTTAACCATTGAGGGCTATAACCTCTTTCACAGAAATAGAACAAAGGGGAGAGGAGGGGGGTAGCTTTATATGTCAAAAACAGTTACGTTGCAGAAGAAATGCAAGACTGTAATCCGGGAAACCAGCTTGAAAGCATCTGGATAAGAATCAAGGGAACCGGGACTCAAAAAGATCTTGTCGTGGGTGTCTACTACAGACCTCCGAGTCAGGATGAAGGACTTGATGAAGCCTTCTGTCAACAGCTGACCAAACAGGCACAAAGAAGAGATATAGTAGTCATGGGCGATTTCAATTATCCCGATATCTGCTGGAAAACAAACTCAGCCAAGAGTACAAAGTCCAACAAATTCCTCACTTGCCTTGCAGATAATTTTATGGTCCAGAAGGTAGAAGAGGCAACAAGGGGATCAGCAACTCTTGATCTAATCTTAACAAATGTGGAAGACCTGATCAATACAGTTGAAGTGGTTGGATCCTTAGGGGCAAGTGACCATGTGCTCCTACAGTTTGCAATAGAAAGGAATGCTGAAACTAAGACAAGTCAAACACGCTTTCTGGACTTTAAGAGAGCTGACTTCCAAAAAATGAAGGAATTACTGAGCGGCATTCCATGGACGCCGATATTAAAAAACAAGGGAGTTAAGGATGGATGGGAGTTTTTCAAAAGTGAAATAAGGCGCAAATGCAAACAGTGCCAACAAAGAAGAAAAATAAGACAAGTGCAAAGAAGCCAGAATGGATGTCCAAAGAACTTCTAACAGAGCTAAAGCTCAAAAGTGACATGCACAAGAAGTGGAAAAGGGGAGAAATCACCAAAGAAGAATTCAAACGTATAGCCAACACCTGCAGGGAAAAGGTTCGCAAGGCTAAAGCGCAAAATGAGCTCAGGCTTGCCAGGGACATAAAAAACAACAAAAAAGGCTTTTTTGCTTACGTTGGAAGAAATAGGAAGAAAAAGGAGGCGATAGGGCCATTGCAAGGAGAAGATGGGGTGATGGCGACAGGGGACAGGGAAAAGGCAGAACTGCTTAATGCCTTCTTTGCCTCGGTTCTCTCACAAAAAGAAAGCCATCTTCAACCTCAGCAACACGGAATGGACGAAGGATTGGGGGAAATCCAACTCCAAATAGGGAAACAAGTTGTCCAGGAACACTTGGCCTCTCTAAACGAATTCAAGTCCCCAGGGCCAGACCAGCTACATCCAAGAGTACTGAAGGAACTAGCGGAAGTTATTTCAGAACCACTGGCAATTATCTTCGAGAGTTCTTGGAGAACGGGAGAAGTCCCAGCAGATTGGAGGAGGGCGAATGTGGTCCCTATCTTCAAGAAGGGAAAAAAGAACGACCCAAACAATTACCGTCCGGTCAGCCTCACATCAATACCAGGCAAAATTCTGGAAAAGATCATTAAGGAAGTGGTCTGCGAACACTTAGAAACAAATGCGGTCATTGCTAATAGTCAACACGGATTTACCAAAAACAAGTCATGTCAGACTAATCTGATCTCTTTTTTCGATAGAGTTACGAGTTGGGTCGATACAGGGAATGCTGTGGATGTAGCGTATCTAGATTTCAGTAAGGCCTTCGACAAAGTCCCCCACGACCTTCTGGCAAACAAACTAGTAAAATGTGGGCTAGACAAAACTACGGTTAGGTGGATCTGTAATTGGCTAAGCGAACGAACCCAAAGGGTGATTCTCACCAATGCGTCGTCTTCATCATGGAAAGAAGTGACAAGTGGAGTGCCATCAGCAGGGCTCCGTCCTGGGCCCGGTTCTGTTCAACATCTTTATTAACGACTTAGATGAAGGGTCAGAAGGCACTATCATCAAGTTTGCAGACGACACAAAACTGGGAGGGAGAGCTAACACTCCAGAAGACAGGAGCAGAATTCAAAACGATCTTGACAGACTAGAGAGATGGGCCAAAACTAACAAAATGAAGTTCAACAGGGACAAATGCAAGATACTTCACTTCGGCAGAAAAAATGGAAATCAAAGATACAGAATGGGGGACGATGCCTGGCTTGAGAGCAGTGTGTGCGAAAAAGATCTTGGAGTCCTCGTGGACAACAAGTTAAACATGAGCCTACAATGTGATGCGGCTGCTAAAAAAGCCAACGGGATTCTGGCCTCATCAATAGGGGAATAGCGTCTAGATCCAGGGAAGTCCTGCTCCCCTCTATTCTGCCTTGGTCAGACCACACCTGGAATCACACTGGGTCCAATTTTGGGCACCACAGTTGAAGGGAGATGTTGAGAAGCTGGAAAGCGTCCAGAGGAGGGCGACTAAAATGATGAAGGGTCTGGAGAACAAGCCCTATGAGGAGCGGCTTAAAGAGCTGGGCATGTTTAGCCTGCAGAAGAGAAAGCTGAGAGGAGACATGATAGCCATGGACAAATACGTGAAGGGAAGTCAAAGGGAGGAGGGAGGGAGCTTGTTTTCTGCTGCCCTGCAGACTAGGACGCAATGGAACAAGGGCTTCAAGCTACAGGAAAGGAGATTCCACCTGAACATCAGGAAGAACTTTCTCACTGTGAGAAGGGCTGTTCGACAGTGGAACTCTCTCCCCGGGGCCGTGGTGGAGGCTCCTTCTTTGGAGGCTTTTAAGCAGAGGCTGGATGGCCATCTGTCGGGGGTGCTTTGAATGCGATTTCCTGCTTCTTAGCAGGGGGTTGGACTAGATGGCCCATGTGGTCTCTTCCAACTCTACTATTCTATGATTCTATGATTCCTTTGTGCCTGGTACAGAGAGAGCATGATTTTTTTCTACATTTCAGTGCTTCTAATGTGCATACAATATATGTCTAAAAATCTATATTTTTCAGTTCCTCATCATTGGAGCTACCTATCTTGCTCAATATCATCTTGAAAACAAGGGGAAAGGTAAAATAATCCATGCAGCTTCATTTTGCCTACGGAGAGGCAAAATGCATCCTCACAGGGAGAAAGAAAAGCAGAAGTAACATGTTGGGCACTGCATAGCCTTCCCAGGGCAGTTTACACTTAAAAGTAAGTTCTCTCTCAGAAACCCATTGCTACGTCATCCAAGGGGGTGGAGACCGAGGCTAGCAGTAAAGACAAAGACAAACAACAACAACAACAATAACAACAACAACACTTTATTTGTATTCTGCTCCATCTCCCGCCATGTTGGGCGGTTTCCAACATGGCAAAACATTCAATATCAGTACAAAAGATACAACAATTATGTAGTAAAAAAACATAAACATAGTTACAAATAGAATGAAAATGCTCATTAAAATAAATTAAATTAAAATTAAAACCAGTTCAAACCATTCCATTGGGTGAATTCGGCTACCAATGGTCAGAATACCAGTACAGTTGTAAGAGGCTGGGACAGGGCTAACGCAGAAGCGTAACATACCGCCTGGGGATAAGTAAGGTGCAAACTGATAGGGCCTGGTTTACTCAATCTCAAGGCCTGCTAAGCGGCTATAGATGACAAGGCTAATGCAATGAGGTATCATAGTGTAAGACAAAGGGTCTTGGCTCAGGAGGGAAATCAGGCAGAAAACCCAGTCTCGTGAGAGATGCAGAAAGCAAAGTTTATTATCACAGCTATGACAAGGCAAACACTACAATGCGTCCGTACTATGCAAATGGTTGTCGCAAAACCATGTCGCAGCAAACAAAGAATATATACCTTTGGCTTATCTAAAATTGACCAATGGCTGAGGGTCTTCCTCACCTTCCACACCCACTTGGCACAAATGATACCTGTGACCTCACTTGTTGTCTTATTATGTTTGCTGTGTTCAAATTGCTATATGTATGTTGTTTTCCAAGAATTGACTGTTTTTTGTACACTTGTTGGAAACTGCCCTGGGTCCTCTCGAGGAGATAGAGCGGTATATAAATATAGTTTTATTATCTATATATATAAAAGGGTAATGAAATTTCGTCCTAGGACAAAACAACAAAACTACACATCCCACATTCAAAAAAGAGGGGTGGATTTGGCCTCCCTGACTTGAAATTATACTATGAATCGTGTGCTTTGACGTGGATTAAAGACTGGGCAAATCTTAAAAACGAAAAAACACTTTTATTGGAAGGGTTCGACCTCCACAAAGGCTGGCACTCATACCTATGGTATGACAGGGCAAAGCTGGAGAAGAATTTTGGAAACCATTTCATTCGCTCCTCACTCCTTAAAGTTTGGATGAAATACAAAAGGCTACTACACATTAAAACACCTATGTGGGTTTCCCCTTTGGAGGCAAACCAAAGGAGGTTGCTGGGGTGGAATAAATGGCCAACTTATAATGATATCTTGATTAAAAAGGAGGAATCTTTTCAGATAAAATCACAAGAGGAAATAAGACAACGCTTTAGCAACGTGTCTTGGTACCAATATAGACAAATTAAGGAATACTTCAATATAGATAAACAAATGGGATTTTCAGATAAAAGAGAATTTTGGGACGCTATTTTAACATCCGATAGGAAGGTGATCACCAGAGTGTATGAAAAATTGAACGAGTGGGCTACGCAAACAGAGCAGATTAAAAACACAATGATCAGTTGGGCAAGGAATATCGGACGGCCGATCTATTTGAAGGAATGGGAGCAAATTTGGACCAAACGTTTAAAATATACATACGCAATAGATTTAAAAGAGAACTGGATTAAGATGCTGCATCGCTGGTACATTACCCCAAAAAAAATAGGTATAATGTACAAAAACGCAGACCAGAAATGTTGGAAATGTAAGCGGCAGGATGGCACCTTCTACCACATGTGGTGGTCGTGCGAAAAAACCGCCGCATTTTGGAGATTAGTACATACTGAGTGTAAAAAAATACTTAAAACAGATTTTCCAATGAGACCTGAAATTTACTTATTAGGTATGTTCGATTTGGATTTTTTCAAGGACACAAATATAGATAAGTTATTCACCTTTTTAGCGACAGCGGCCAGAATGGTATTTGCCAAAGTTTGGAAACAAGAGACAATTCCTACTAAGGAAATCTGGCTCGATAAAGTCATGGAAATAAGAAATATGGACAAATTGACTTACCTGACGAGGCAGAGTAACGGAAAAGGAATTAAAAAGACGGACTGGAGAATGGTTGACAACTACTTAAAAGAGGGAAATAAAACAAGATGCAGTGTTGCAGATAGATAGAGGAAACTGTAATCGCTATATAAAAATTAAGATATATGAACAAAGTAAGACTTGGAGGAAAGAAAGAAGAATGGAAGTCAACAAATATATATGTTTTATTTTATTTTTTTATTTTTTTTTTATTTTATATATATACCTGGTTTTTTGTGGTTTTTTTTTTTTTTGGTGTTTGCTTTTTTCACTATCCTTGCTATTTACTTTTCTCTCTCCTTTACTTTCATGTATATTATGTTCTCACACTTTCGCTGTAAAGTTTCGAAAACCACAATAAAAAATTATAAAAAACAAAAAAAAAAACAAAACTACACATCCCAGAAACACTAAACTTGGCAGCACAACCTCTCATCCATGCCTCTACGTTCATTCAACAAAAAGAAAAGAAAAATAAAGTCCTAATTAGAGGGAGAGGAATAATTGTTTTTATCCAATTGCTGCCAGTTAGAAGGCTAAGCTCTACCCAGTTGGTCTCCTAGCAACCCACTCAACCCAGGGGACAGGCAGAGTTAGGCCTCACTTAAGCCTCTTCCACACTGCCTATAAAATACAAATTATCTGATTTTAACTGGATTATATGGCAGTGCAGACTCAAGGCCCTTCCACACAGCTATATTACCCATTTATAATCTTATATTATCTGCTTTGAACTGGATTATCTTGACTCCACACTGCCATATAATCCACTTCAGTGTGCATTTTATACAGCTGTGTAGAAGGCTCCTCACATAATCCAGTTCTAAGCAGATAATATAAGATACTTTATTTCTCATACCACCATACTTCGCCACAGCAATGCGTGGCTGGGCACAGCTAGTTATTATTATAATCCCTGAGCTTGGCCCTGTCTCTAGTCTAGCTACTGATTGAAGACTAGAACCGTGATGAAACAATGACTTGCTCAGTCCAGGGATGAAACCCAAAATCCTTACAGTGAATCCCTGTCAATTTGGAGGGCTAACTACAGCCCCTTTTTCATCCTTTGCCTTGTAAATAAGGGGTCATCCAACACGAAGCTGTGTGATTTGCATTCTGCTGCCAACTCCAGGTCATTTTGGAACAAGTTCAAAACCATCTCCCTTTTCCCTGAAGGACATGGAAGCGGGTGGAAGAGACGGGCGAGTGTCCTGTCCAAAGAGGTCATCGCCCGATTGTCCCAAAGGGAGAAGCGAAGAGGGCCGTGGTCAGTGTTAATGAATGGCCAGAGGCAGGGAGGGACTGGGAGGCTTGGTGCCCTTCCCAGAGAGAGAGAGTCTTGGGTTCGGGTCTGTCCGGAGCCTCCTTTCGTGCAGCCATGAAGCTCCTGGTTGTGCTCTTGGCTTTGACTGCGGTCACAGGTGAGTGTCACTTCAGAGAGATGTGTTGTCGAAGGCTTTCATGGCTGGGATCACAGGGTTGTTGTATGTCTTTCGGGCTGTGTGGCCATGTTCCAGAAGTTTTCTCTCCTGACGTTTCGCCCACATCTATGGCAGGCATCCTCAGAGGTTGTGAGGCATGGATAAACTAGGCAAGGAAGGTAAATATATATCTGTGGAGAGTCCAGGGTGTGACAAGAGTCCTTTGTCGGTTGGAAGCCAGCACTTTCAGTTAATCACCCTAATGAGCATTGTTTTATTTCTTTGGGTGGCACTTTGGGCAAATCACACTCTCTTGCCCTCAAACAATGCAACACATTGATTTTTGTCGTCATCCCGGTGCGTGTTTCGTTTAATCCGAAACTTTGGGTGTTATTGTAAACGCTTGCCAGGCAGGACCCTCTATGTTCTAAATTCGACCTCAAAGAAAGCCACGAAAAAGTTGATATGTTTGACTCTGTTTTTTGTCTTGCAGGAGGCCAAGCCGTGACCATCAGAGAAGCGCCCAGTTCAGAGCCCAAGTTAAGACCGTTGATGGAAAAAACTTTCTCATTCGGGATGGATTGCTTCCTTGCCGTGTCCAGGAAAGTAGTGAAAATCATCGAAGCTTCGGATATCACGGTTGTCATGTAAGCAGACCCCTCTGACATGGCAGCATCACTTGACCTGTGTTGGCTCAATGCTATAGACGTTGTAGTTTCACAAGGTCTTTTGCCTTCTCTGCTCAAGCGGGCGGGTGCCTGGCCAAACTACAACTCCCAGGTATCCTTCACATGGAATATCTGAAAAATATGCACCACGATAAAGGTTCAAAACCTTACATAAGCCGTTTACTTCGGCTCACAGTCAGCTACTCTAAAATAACATCTATTTGATGATTTATTGTCAACAAACTGAAGCTACAGCTAATTGACTGCATTTACATCCTGAGGAGTCCTATAGAACTGCTCCAAGACTACAGAGACTTTGATTTGTTTTGACTCCAAGCCAGGTTTGAGCCAATTGATTTGCACACTGATATATTTAGTTTTACAGCGTATTACATGCATTTGGAGAGACTGAATGTACACATACTGTGTCGCTAACAAACTTTAGTTGGAGTCTTGTTGATATATGTCTGATATATATTTTATACTGAAAACTGCTCTGTGTAGCATTTAAATCTGGATGATTGCAGTCTATAAATCTTTGTAAGTTACGTCTGTGTGCCACTACAGCTGATAGAATTTGGTTATCAGTTGTATTATTATTTGTATTATTGTTAACATTATTATGTATATGATGCTCTAATATACATATTGTGTACTATGTTTTGAACCTTTATCGTGGTGCATATTTTTCAGATAATGTTTAGAATAGACAGCTGTGTTTAGTTATTATTATCCTTCACATTGAGTCATGGCACTTCAAATGAGGGGCAAACTGCATCACTTTTATGATGTGGATGCACCCAGAAATTTAGGATCGCAAGTCCCATAATCCCTCGCAAGCCTGAGCAACAGACATTTGGTTTCCATTGGAAAGCTTCCAGCAAATGGAACATGGGATCCTAAAATTGGATGGGACTCCTTGGAATAATATTCAGGGTGGGGCAAAGAATCCTTGTCCATTTGAAGCAAGTGTGGAGGTTTATTTATTATTTATTTCTATCATTTCTACCCTGCCCTTCTCACCCAAGGGCGGCTTACAGACTGGCAATTTATGCCGATACATCATGGTACAATAAAATAAACATTAAAACAGTCAAAACAATTATAATATACAAGATACAAAATTTAAAATAGTGCAAAGTTCCTATGCCATTGTCACTGGCAAGCTTGATTAGGAATCAGTGAGGGTATCGGCATAAAGTTAGCCTGGCTGTTGTTGCCTGGAGGCACCCTTTGTTTCGGAAGTGTTAACTAGTACTTGATTGTTTACTCTCTGGAGTTCCTCCGTTTGTGAATGGTGTCCTTTATTTACTGTCTTGATTCTGGTGTGTTTTTTAAATACGGGTAACCCAATTGTTTTCATTTTCATCGAGTAGCCTTGCAGCTGCAACCCCAATTATTCCAGCCAATAAAGCCTTCGACAACACATTGAACATTTCCCTATACAGTAGAGTCTCACTTATCCAACATAAATGGGCCAGTAGAATGTTGGATAAGCAAATATGTTGGATAATAAGGAGAGATTAAGGAAAAGTCTATTAAACATCAAATTAGATTATGATTTTACAAATTAAGCACCAAAACATCATGTTATACAACAAATTTGACAGAAAAAGTAGTTCAATATGCAGTAATGCTATGTCGTAATTACTGTATTTATGAATTTAGCACCAAAATATCATGATGTATTGAAAACATTGACTACAAAAATGTGTTGGATAATCCAGAATGTTGGATAAGTGAGACTCTACTGTACTCAACAATATTAGCATACTATAATACACACATTTAAACCTGGATGAGAATATATACATTTAAGTTTTTTCTATATACAGTAGAGTCTCACATATCTCACTGTATTTATGAATTTAGCACCAAAATATCACGATGTATTGAAAACATTGACTACAAAAATGCGTTGGATAATCCAGAATGTTGGATAAGCGAGTGTTGGATAAGTGAGACTCCACTGTACTGGTAACCCAATTGTTTTCATTTACATTTAGTAGCCTTGGAGCTGCAACCCAATTATTCCAGCCAATAAAGCCTTCGACAACACATTGAACATCTTTCCTATATCTAAGTTGCTATCAGTTTTCAAGCTGTATGGCCATGTTGCAGTAGCATTCTCTCCTGATGTTTCAGCTGCATCTGTGGCAGGCATCTATCAGGAGGGAATGCTTCTGGAACATGGCCATGCGGCCTGAAAAACTCACAGCAACCCAGTGATTCTGGCCTTGAAAGCCTTTAACAACACATTTCCTATCTATGTTTCTACTTTGGCTTTGCTTCTTTGCAGTGAACAGCTGGACAAAATCTCTGAAAAACTCCAGGAGGAAGAGAAAGTGCTTCCTCCAGAGATTGGGCAAGTGGATAAGATCTTATCCGATCTCTCTAAAACCTACAAGGTGAAGACTCCTCGGGTTTTTGATGAGTGGAACAGACGCCATGTTCAGGAAGGTGAAGCTGTCATGAAGGCGCTGGAGTTCTACGTTGACCCAGTGGCCTCCAAGGTGCTGTGGTGTGTGGAGTGGCTGGAGGAGAACATCACGCCCGTGGTGATCCAAATGTACCAGCCGTTTGATAGCTCCTTCAATCAGGCACTGGAGTCCCTGGGAAGCACGCTGTCCTTTTACACCGAGGAGCAGGAACAAATTGGGGAAATCCTCCAGACTTCGCTCGAGGAAGCGGCCAAGCTGTTCCGGATGGGGATGGAGAACCTCAACAAGCAGTTGAATCCCTACTTGATCCCATTCCTGAAGGAGTACAAGAAGTACGAGCCAGCGCTCAGAGAGTGGCTGGAAGCACCGTTGTTCCCCCCTCCGAAAGAGGACTAACGCCCAAAAGGAAAATCCTAGGGGAAACTGGCCAGGAAGTGACCATCGGGTCAAGCAATATGGCTGTCTCTGCATCACAAAATAAATTTTCCCATTTATTCTGGAGGTTTTAATACCTGTCAAAGTTTATGAAATGTGCTGCACTATTCTGTACGCGTTATGTCAGTTCTTTCTAGCAATTACGCTGTCCTATCGTCCACCTGGCCAGATGAATAAAACTTCTGTTACTGCCTTAAAACCAAGTCATGTTTCTCCATGTTTCTACACTGCCCCCTGGTGGCAGATAGGCTGATTTTGACAACACGCAGGCTAAACATCCCCAGCTCTTTAAGCTTCAAGAGTTCAGAATGTTTAGCCTGCATGTTACCGAAAACAGAGGGATTCACTGGATCCTTTGAGTCGCTCTCCTCTGGACATCTTCCAGCTTAGAGTCAATATTCCTCTTAACATGTGGTGCCCAGAACTGCACACAGAGTTATTCCAGGTAAGGTTTGACCAAAGCAGGACAGAAGGACGGCATGATGTCCATTGATCTAGACCATGATTCCCAAAGTGGGTGCTACCGCCCCCTAGTGGGTGCTGGAGGGCGGTGATGGCACTTATTAGGACATGGGGGCGGGGCCAGAGGAAGAGCAGGGCCTCTTCCAAGTGCTGGAGACAGGGCTGAGCACCTGAGGCACCTGTTAGGACACACAGGGGGTGGAGCTTGAGAAGTGGGCGTGGCTTCTTCCCAAGAGCCCAAGACAGGGCTGAGCATCTATACCTCTCCTGAGACGCTTGTTGGGACATAGAGGGCGGAGCTAGGGAAGGGGGCGGGGCCTCCTTCCAAGAGCCCGAGACAGGGCTGAGCCTCGATACCTCTCCTGAGAGGCCTTTTAGGACTAAAGGGCGGGGCTAGGGGCGGGGCCTCTTTCCAAGAGCCTCTGTATACTTCCCCTGAGGCGCTTGTTAGAACACGGGGGTGGGGTATAGAGGTTCAGCCCCGTCAGGCACTTGGGAAGAGGCTCCGCCCCCTCCTCTAGCCCCGCCCCCTGTGTCCTGGCAGGCGCTGCAGGACACGGATAGAAGCTCAGCCCTGTCTCAGAGCTCGTAACTCCGCCCATCCCAGTCCTGGCCACCCATTTGTGGCCCGGCCCACCTCCCCTCGCAGCCCTGTATCTTGGACTAGAGAAGAGGCTCAGCCCCACCCTCTTGAGCAGGAGCCACGCCCACCCCTCTAAGCCACGCCCACCTTTCCGGGGGGGGGGGAGGCTGGGTAGTATTTTTTCTGGAAAGCAGGCAGCAGGCCAAATAAGTTTGGGAACCACTGATCTAAGTCGTGAATAAAGAATTTGAGCAGCACTGGGCCTCGGACAGAACTTGCATTCATTTAGAGCGGCCAGGTTTTCCTGGTCTACCTCTTGACCTAGTTCAGGTTGTATTTCTACTGTGACATCATCCGATCCGTATTGCTCAGGATGAACATCGATCTTAGCTTTCCAAAACCTGGATCCCTAGTGATGCATCTCTAAAGTTGGGATTTCTTTTCTATCGTAAGCTGTATATTTCCCGCTTCCTTGCAATGAATCCCTATGAATTTGGAGAGTGATCTGTGGCTTGTTTTTCATCCTTTGCCACGTAAATAATGGGTCGTCCGATGCGAACGTGACTCCAGGTCATTTCGGAACGAGTACAAAACCATCTTTCCCAAAGGACATTGAAGCGGATGGAAGAGACGGGCGAGTGTCCCGTCCAAAAAGGTCATCGCCCGATTGTCCCAAAGGGAGAAGTGAAGAGGGCCGTGGTCAGTGTTAATGAATGGCCAGAGGCAGGGAGGGACTGGGAGGCTTGGTGCCTTTCCCAGAGAGAGAGAGTCTTGGGTTCGAGTCTGTCCGGAGCCTCCTTTCGTGCAGCCATGAAGCTCCTGGTTGTGCTCTTGGCTTTGACTGCGGTCACAGGTGAGTCCCGCTTCTGCACCAAAACATCATGTAGTAGTTCAATATGCAGTAATGCTACGTAGTCGTTCAACACGCAGTAATGCTACGTAGTCGTTCAATACGCAGCAATGCTATGTAGTAGTTCAGTAATGCTACGTAGTCGTTCAATACGCAGCAATGCTACGTAGTCGTTCAATACGCAGTAATGCTACGTAGTCGTTCAATAGGCAGTAATGCTACGTAGTCGTTCAATACGCAGTAATGCTACGTTGTCGTTCAATACGCAGCAATGCTACGTTGTCGTTCAATACGCAGCAATGCTACGTTGTCGTTCAATACGCAGCAATGCTACGTTGTCGTTCAATACGCAGCAATGCTACGTAGTCGTTCAATACGCAGCAATGCTACGTTGTCGTTCAATACGCAGCAATGCTACGTAGTCGTTCAATACGCAGCAATGCTACGTAGTCGTTCAATACGCAGCAATGCTACGTAGTCGTTCAATACGCAGCAATGCTACGTAGTCGTTCAATACGCAGTAATGCTACGTAGTCGTTCAATAGGCAGTAATGCTACGTAGTCGTTCAATACGCAGTAATGCTACGTAGTCGTTCAATACGCAGTAATGCTACGTAGTCGTTCAATAGGCAGTAATGCTACGTAGTCGTTCAATACGCAGTAATGCTATGTAGTAGTTCAGTAATGCTACGTAGTCGTTCAATACGCAGTAATGCTACGTAGTCGTTCAATACGCAGTAATGCTACGTAGTCATTCAATACGCAGTAATGCTACGTAGTCGTTCAATACGCAGCAATGCTACGTAGTCGTTCAACACGCAGTAATGCTACGTAGTCGTTCAACACGCAGCAATGCTACGTAGTCGTTCAATACGCAGTAAAGCTACGTAGTAGTTCAATACGCAGTAATGCTACGTAGTCGTTCAATACGCAGTAATGCTACGTAGTCGTTCAATACGCAGTAATGCTACGTAGTCGTTCAATACGCAGTAATGCTACGTAGTCGTTCAATACGCAGTAATGCTACGTAGTCATTCAATACGCAGTAATGCTACGTAGTCGTTCAACACGCAGCAATGCTACGTAGTCGTTCAATACGCAGTAAAGCTACGTAGTAGTTCAATACGCAGTAATGCTACGTAGTCGTTCAATACGCAGTAATGCTACGTAGTCGTTCAATACGCAGTAATGCTACGTAGTCGTTCAATACGCAGTAATGCTACGTAGTTGTTCAACACGCAGTAATGCTACGTAGTCGTTCAACATGCAGTAATGCTACGTAGTCGTTCAACACGCAGTAATGCTGCATAGTAATTACTGTATTTATGAATTTAGTACCAAAACATTGCAATGTATTGAAAATGTATTGAAAAATCGACAACAACTGCTGCTGCTCAGTCGTTTAGTCGTTTCCGACTTTTCGTGACCTCATGGACCATTCCACGCCAGAGCTCCCGGTCAACAACAACATTGACTACTAAAAGGCATACTGCGTTGGATAATCCAGAATGTTGGATGAGTGAGACTCTACTGTAATATTGATAATAATATAATGCAATGCAATATAATACTAATAATAATGCCATATAATAATATTGATTATATATTATGTATTACATATCATATTACTAATAATATTACAGTATAGTGGTATAGTTCAATATAGTAAAATATAATGCTAATATTGTGCTATGCTAATAATATAATATATTGTATGTACGTATAATTTGTAAGCCGCTCTCAGTCCCCTTCAGGGTGAGAAGGGCGAGATATAAATGTAATAAATGTAATAAATAAATAATAAAGTTTAGACGTAGGCTCGCCCAAAGTCTGAAATGACTTGAAGGCACACAACAATAATCCTAACTAGACTATCTCATTGGCCAGAAGCAGGCCGACACTTCCCATTGAAATCCTGATAAATTTATGTTGGTTAAAATTGTGTTTTTAAAATATTGTATTGTTCTTTCATCGTTGTTGTTGTTTTGCACTACTAATAAGACATGTGCAGTGTGCATAGGAATTTGTTTGATTTTTTTTTTCTTCAAATGATAATTTGGCCCCTCAACCGTCTGAAGGATTATGGATCGGTCCTCTGCTTAAAAAGTTTCAGGACCCCTGATCTACATCATAAAATCCATGCAGTTTGAGACCACTTTAACTCTCATGGCTTGGTGCTACGGAATCCTGGGAATACCAGTTTGCACGCTTCGGCTGAAAAACACTGTGAATCCACAACATCGCCTTGTGCCAAACTGCTTTATCTTTACAGTGTGGGTGCAAGTTTGTTTCTGATGTAAGAGAAGCAACGAGTTAATGAGTTAACATCTAACCTTGATCCACCTACTGTTGAACTAATGCAGTTTGGCACTGCTGGAAACTGTCATGGCTTAATGCTCTTGAATACTGGGAATTGTAGTTTTGCAAGGTCGTCGGTCTTCCCTGCCGAAGAGCACTAGATTCTTTGGCAGATATGGCTAAATCGCCTTGCAAAATGATAACTCCCAGGATTCCATACCATTTACGTCGTGGAGGTGTCAAATTGCCTTGATTTTACAGTGTAGGTGAGTCCTTAGTAAAACTATAACTTTCAGGATTTATTTATTTATTTATTTACAGCATTTATATTCCGCCCTTCTCACCTCGAAGGCTACTCAGGGAGGATCACATTGCACACATAAAGGCAAACATTCAATGCCATAACATAGAACAGAGACAGAGTTCGGGCTGGCCTCGAACTCATGACCTCTTGGTCAGAGTGATTTGTTGCAGCTGGCTGCTAACCAGCCTGCGCCACAGCCCGGCCCTAGCCTTGAGCGGTGTCAAACTGCATTAACTCCGCAGTGGAATAATACGTACTAGTTTTGCAAGGTCATTGGTCTTCCCTGCCAAAGAGTCCCAGCACTCCTTGGCAGAGGGGGCTAAAATGCCTTGCAAAACTATAACTCCCAGGATCCCATACCGTGGCAGTTTCAGACTGCCTTGATTCTACAGTGTAGGTGAGTCCTTAGTAAAACTACAAATCCCAGGATTCCCTAGTCTTGAGCAGTGTGAAACTGCATTCACTCCTCAGCGTAGTGATGCATCCTGTCTCTCCAAAGGTTTTTGCAGCTAAAGCCATAATTCACTAATTTTTATTTATTGGAAAGGATTTGTTGGTTTTGTTTAATTTACCTCTATGGTTGAACTAAGGCAGTTTGGCAGTGCTTGAGTCTGCCATGCTCAATGCTCTGGAATCTTGGGAATTGTAGCTTTGCAAGGTCGTCAGTCTTCCCTGCCAAAGAGCCACAGCAGTCTTTAGCAGAGAGGGCTAAAAGCCTTGCAAAAGTAGAATACCCGAAATTCCAAACCATTTGAGCCATGGCAGTTTCAAACAGTTTCAAACAGTGTAGGTGATCCCTTAGTAAAACTATAACTCCCAGATTTTCTCTAGCCTTGACCTGTGTCAGCCAAAGCTGTGTCAAACCGCATTAACTCTGCAATGTAGATGCACCCTGTCTATAAAAAAGGCATGATTTTGCAGCTAAAGGCACAATTCACTATTTTTAATAATGTGAAAGGATTTGTTTACGAGGGTTGAATGAAAAGTAATGCCTCCATCTTCGGGACTTGGGTTTGGATGGGAATATTTTAATAAATCAAACGCAGAAATAATCCTGAGAACATGCTCTTTAATGACCACTATTCACTTTTCCACATCATCACCAGACAATTGGATGCATTTCTGCCCACGATGAGCAAGTTTTCTGAAGCTGTCACGGAAGAAGTCGACACTCTGTTTCCGCAACCGGCGTCTCACAGGACCCATGGTGCACAGATCTTCCGACGGCCAAGCAAAGCAATTATGTGACCCACACGTTCTGGTGAAATGCCGATGAGGCTTGAAATTTCTCTCTGAGGGATACGACGATGGTCCTGAATCCATCTGTCAACCTTTTGCTTGTGAAACCCGGAGATTGCTGTCACAGGACGTCCAACTCTTTGCTTGTCGCGCAAGTCAGATGTTCCCGCCTCAATATCTTTGAACTTACTCGCCCAACGACGCACAGGACTCACATCAACACAATCCCCATAAACAGCTTTCATTCTCTGAGGAATCTCCTTTGGGGTGACACCTTTTGCGGTCAAGAATTCAGTGACTGCACGTTGCTTAAGTCGCAGACGGGGAAGCCTTAGCATTGAATGGTTCCATACTTCACACTTTAACAACACAACAATTCAATGCTAAGGCTTCCCTGTCTGCGCAGGGTTCCATACTTGGTAGTTTAACAACACAACCGTGCAATGCTAAGGCTTCCCCATCTGCGCAGGGTTCCATACTTTGCCCTTTAACAACACAACTGTACAATGCTAAAGCTTCCCTGTCTGCGCAGGGTTCCATACTTTGCATTTTAACAACACAACCATTCAATGCTAAGGCTTCCCCATCTTTGCAGGGTTCCATACTTCGCATTTTAACAACACAACCATTCAATGCTAAGGCTTCCCACCAAATGGAACTGTAGAGGAGAGTCTACTGAACAAGCCAGGACCTGCCGCAGACCAGGACTGCCATCTCTTGAGGAGTTACGATGGTGGAGGCATTACTTTTCACTCAACCCTCGTAGTTTAATTTACATCCCCCTGGGCGGCACTTTGGGCACGTCATGCTCTCTTGCCCTCAAACAATGCAATGCGAGCCTCTGCTGCTTTTTGTCATCCTAGTGTGTGTATTCTTTAATCAGAAACTTTGGATGTTATTGTAAATGCTTGCCAGGCAGGACCCTCCTTTAGCCGCAGTCTATAGTCTACATTCAAATGCAAAGAAAGCCACGAAAAAGTGGCTATGTTTGACTCTGGTTTTCTCTTGCAGGAGGCCAAGCCGTGACCATCAGAGAAGCCCCCAGCTCAGAGCCCAAGTTAAGACCGTTGATCGATAAAATATCCTCAGTTGGGATAAATGGTTTTTTTGTCGTGACGAGGATTTTCATGAAAATCACCGAATCTGAGCCTATCAGGTCTGTCAAGTAAGCAGCCCCTCTGATGTGCCTTCAGCCAATGCAACTTCCCGGAAACCTTCACCTTGAGCCATAGCACTTCAAATGGGGCCAAACTGCATTTCCTTTACTTGTAGCCCGATTGTGTTCATTTTCATTGAGTAGCTGCAACCCAGTGATTCTGGTGATTCAACTACAACCCAGTGATTCTGGTGATGAAAGCCTTCAACAACACATTGAACATCTCTCCTATATATATATGGGTTGCTGTGAGTTTTTCGGGCTGTATGGCCATGTTCCAGTAGTATTATCTCCTTTCACCTGGGAAACCGTCAGGAGAGAATAGTGCTGGAACATGGCCATACAGACTGAAAAACTCACAGCAACCAAGCCATGAAAGCCTTTGACAACACATTTCCTATATTTGTTTCCATTTTGGTCCTGGATTTATCTGGCTTTGCTTCTTTGCAGCAAACAGCTGGAGAAAATCTCCGAAAACCTCCAGGAGCAAGAGAGAGAGCTTCCTCCTGAGATGAGGGAAGTGAAGGAGATCTTGTCCAATCTCTTTAACACCTTCAAGGAGAAGGCTTTTCTGGATTTTCACGAGTGGAACAGACACCATTATAAGGAAAAAGAAGGCGTCATGGAGGCACTGGCGTTGTACGTCGACCCAGTGGCCTCCAAGGCGTCTTGGTGCGTGGAGTGGCTGGAGGAGAACGTCAAGCCCATGGTGATCGAAATGTTCCAGCCATTCGAGAGACACCTGGATGAGGCGCTGGAGTCCCTAGGAAGCACACTGATCAAGAAGCTGCAAGAAATTGGGGAAATCCTCCGGACCCCGTTGGATGAAGCAGCCAAGCAGCTCCGTCTGGGGATGGAGACCCTCAACAAGCACTTGAATCCCTACTGGATCCCATTCCTGAAAGAGTACAAGAAGTACGAGCCAGCGCTCAGAGAGTGGCTGGAAGCACCGTTGTTCCCCCCTCCGAAAGAGGACTAACGCCCAAAAGGAAAATCCTAGGGGAAACTGGCCAGGAAGTGACCATCGGGTCAAGCAATATGGCTGTCTCTGCATCACAAAATAAATTTTCCCATTTATTCCGGAGGTTTTAATACCTGTCAAAGTTTATGAAATGTGCTGCACTATTCTGTACGCGTTATGTCAGTTCTTTCTAGCAATTACGCTGTCCTATCGTCCACCTGGCCAGATGAATAAAACTTCTGTTACTGCCTTAAAACCAAGTCATGTTTCTCCATGTTTCTACACTGCCCCCTGGTGGCAGATAGGCTGATTTTGACAACACGCAGGCTAAACATCCCCAGCTCTTTAAGCTTCAAGAGTTCAGAATGTTTAGCCTGCATGTTACCGAAAACAGAGGGATTCATTGGATCCTTTGAGTCGCTCTCCTCTGGACATCTTCCAGCTTAGAGTCAATATTCCTCTTAACATGTGGTGCCCAGAACTGCACACAGAGTTATTCCAGGTAAGGTTTGACCAAAGCAGGACAGAAGGACGGCATGATGTCCATTGATCTAGACCATGATTCCCAAAGTGGGTGCTACCGCCCCCTAGTGGGTGCTGGAGGGCGGTGATGGCACTTATTAGGATGAAGCAGCCAAGCAGCTCCGTCTGGGGATGGAGACCCTCAACAAGCACTTGAATCCCTACTGGATCCCATTCCTGAAAGAGTACAAGAAGTACGACCCAGCGCTCAGAGAGTGGCTGGAAGCACCGTTGTCCCCCCCTACGAAAGAAGACTGACCCCTAAAAAGGAAATCCTAGGAGAAAGTGGCCAGTGGTATGGATGCCTCCCCATTTTGGAATACATTTTCCAATTTATTTGGGAAGTTTGAATAGCTGCCAGACTTTATGAAGTGTGTGGCACCTTTCTATATGCGTTATGTCAGTTTTTCCTAGCAATCATGCTGTTCTGTCATCCACCTGGCCAGATGAATAAAACTTCTGTTACTGCCTTCAAACCCAGTCACGTTTCTCCATTTTTCTACACTGCCCCCTGGTGGCAGATAGATGATTTTGGCAACATGCAGGCCCGGGCTGTGGCGCAGGCTGGTGAGCAGCCAGCCAGCTGCAGCCAGCTGTTACAAATTACTCTGACCAAGAGGTCATGAGTTCGAGGCCAGCTCGAAGCCTATGTTTGTCTTGTCTTTGTTCTATGTTAAAGGCATTGAATGTTTGCCTTATATGTGTAATATGATCTGCCCTGAGTCCCCTCCAGGGTGAGAAGGGCGGAATATAAATACTGTAAATAAATAAACATCCCCAGCTCTTTAACTTTAAAGATTTCCGGATGTTTAGCATGCATTTTACCGAAATCAGAGGGATTCATTGGATCCTTTTAGTTGCTCTCCTCTAGACACCTTCCAGCTGAGAGTCAATATCCCTCTTAACTTGTGGTGCCCAGAACTGGACACAGTTTCTTGCTCAATCTCATCTTCTAAACAAGGTAAAATAGTCCATGCAGCTTCATTTTGCCTACGGAGAGGCAAAATGTGTCCTAACAGGGAGAAAGAAAAGCAGAAGTTATATCGTGGGCACCGCATGGCCTTCCCAGGGCAGCTTAAACTTAAAAGTAAGTTCTCTCTCAGAATCCCATTGTTACGACATCCAAGGGGGAGGAGACCTAGGCTAGCAGTAAAGACAGAGACAAATAACAACAACAACAACAACAACAACAACAAGACTCTATTTGTATACCACTTCATCTCCCCAGAAGGGACTCAGGTGGTTTCCAACATGACAAAGCATTCAATATCAATACAAAAGAACATATGTCCATTCTTTCTAGCAATTACGCTGTTCTGTTGTCCACCTGGCCAGATGAATAAAACTTCTTTGACTGCCTTCAAACCTGGTCATGTGTTTCCTGTCTTCTGACCTACCCTGCCCCCTGATGGCAGATAGCTGGTTTCAGTAACATGCAGGCTAAAGATCCTGAGCTCTTCAAGCTTAAAGAGTTCATGACGCTTAGCCTGAAAGACTGATCCCTACCAGGGAAATCCTAGGCTAATTTGCCCAGGAAGTGAGCACCGAACAAGCAGAATGGCTGCCTATGCATCGCAGAATAAATATTCCCATTCCCCAAAGATAGTCTGTTTCAGTCTGCTTTATGGTGTGCCCGTTCGTCATATCCCCCTCTCCCACTATTACTTTGATTGTGAAGATGTGGGGGAGGGTACAAGGATGAATCTAGAACAGGGACATTTTTAACATCTTACACAGACATGGGCCAACTTCAGCCCTTCAGGTGTTTTGGACTTCAACTCCCACAATTCCTAACAGCTTAATATTAAAGTCCAAAACACCCAGAGGTTAAGTTAGCCCATGTTTGATCTTATATCTTCATCTTCTTCCATTGCACCTTCATTATGGTTCTACTTGCACGAATCCCAGGCATGGGTTCAAGGGAGGGCATCACTAATGGAGAAAGTAACTGTCCCAAAATTTCTTTGTAAACTGTGAATCATTAATCCTGGGCACTGGGTTCAGGTGCATTTCAGATATTAGATTCCTGGGATCATGGACACCTGAATATAAAGAAAAGCGGGTGGGAAAGGTTTACCCAACAAAGGAGGAGGGCAGGATTTATTGATTATTGTCTACCTTCTAATTTGGCAAATATTGGAAAGTATGTAACAAAATTTGAAAAAAAATGTAGGTCCCTTATCTTGGTATCTCCTCTCCAAAGGGCAGAAAGACAAGAGTGGGTCTTCTCCAAAGAAGGGCAGAACGAGTTGGTCATCGCTTGTGACTTTAGAACCCAAAATCAAGTCCAATTAGTAAGTGTAGCTTCCTCCCACAGTCCCTCCCTTTATAGGTAGCATTCTTGCAGAGCCAGCCCTAGGTAATTTTCAAGTGTAAGCAAGCAGTATTTTTTGAGAGAAGCGGCATTTCCCTCCCTTTTTGCAGCTGGAGTCTGGGCACCTGAATGCGCCTCAACTGCGCCCCGTAGAGGATGGTGCCTTCCGCAAATGTGTAGTTTGCTTACCGCTTGAGCCGCCCCTGCGTTCTTGACACCTTCTCTCCAAAGAAGGGCACAACAAGAAGTCTGGGTCATCCCATGCACCTTTTGTTATATCCCAGACACCTTTGGGTTCTGAACCTGGTTCAGAAATGAACTTTGACCAGGATGAAGCTTATTCTGACTTTTCACCCAGTTCTCCTCCGAGCTCCTTCCAATTACAGACCCCAGCTGTGGATAGCTCCAAGGCTTCCTTAATTGGGAGAGATACTGAAAACATGACTCCCGTGGAAGAACCAGATGTCCCAAGTTCCCCAGGGAATGTATCCTTTAACAGAAGGGAGTTTTTGCACCAACAGAGATCACAGAAACAGGAACTTCGAAGGAGTAAATGTTTGGCATCTAGAGGGGATACTGGATAGAAGACTGCCTTGGGAATCTTTGGGGAGTTGGTTTCCCTTTGCTGTGATTAGATCTAAGTTCTATAAAATGTAGCGACTTCTGAGAACACTTCACCGTTTCCAGTTCCCTGATTTCACCAAGCCAAGTTTCCTGTTCCTGGTGGCCATCATGTCCTTGTCTTGTTCCTGAATCCAGATTGCTTTCAGCTTCGTCTTTTGCCTGCCTTGATATCGAAGACTTCCTAGTAACTTCGGACCTTGTTATTCACTCCTGCTTTCTTGTTGTCTCCCTGCTCAAGAACTTCTCAACAGTTTTGAGCGTGTTTCGGTTTCTGGACTTTGGACAATAATATTCATATCTATTCAACTCTTTGGACTAATTCATACCATTTCTTAAAGAACTATTGCTCACTCATCCTTTCCACTTATTCTTTTCTGAATTTATTATTGTTTTAATAAAGATATTATATGATTATTGGTCTCTGTGTGGTTTCCAGGACTTACGCTGCGTTGGGGTGCAACAGCTTTCTTGGGTCAGGGGTTACCACCCAAGATCAAGTCCAATTAGGAAGTGTAGTTTCCCCCGCACAATCCCTCCCTTTATAGGTACCGTTCTTGCAGAGCCAGCCCTAGGTAATTTTCAAGTGTAAGCAAGCAGTATTTTTTGAGAGAAGTGGCATTTCCCTCCCTCTTTTTGCAGCTGGAGTCTAGGCGCCTGAATGCGCCTCAATTGCGCCCCTTAGAGGATGGTGCCTTCTGCAAATGCATAGTTTGCTTACCGCTTGAGCCACCCCTGCGCTCTTGACACCTTCTCTCCAAAGAAGGGCACAATAACAAGTCTGGGTCAGGGGTTACCACCCAAGATCAAATCCCATTGGGAAGTGTAGTTTCTCCCTCTCCATCCCTCTCTATGTAGGTACCGTTTCTGGCCATCTCCTCTCTAAAGAAAGGGTGAAAGACAAGAGCGAGATCCTCTCCAAAGAAGGGCACAACAAGAGCGGGTCATTGCCTGTGGCTTTATTGGCACGGCTGGGAAGTCTCATTTCTCCCCACCCGCCAATCCCACTTTGAGAGCCTCCACGGGCCTCACTGGAACCTCTCCCGGAAGGCACTCCAGAGGCCGCTGAGCTGCCCTTGGAGGTTCTCGGCCAGCGGGACCAGCTTCTGGTGGAGGTCCTCGGCGTAGGGGTGCAGGTTGTGGCGGACGCGGTGCAGCCCCTCGGAGAGGCTCCCCTGCAGCCGCTGGGCCAGGGGCTCCACGCCCTGCCGGAAGTCCTCCACCTGCTGCTGGATCTTGCCCTTCATGTCCTCGGCCAGCGGCCCCAGCTGGGCCTGGAGGTCCTCCACGTTGCGCTGGAGGTTGGCCTTGAGCTCCTCGGTGCCGGAGGCCAGGGCCTGGCGCAGGCTCTGCGTGTGCTGCTCCGCCTGCTCCAGGAGGTCCTCCGCGAAGGGCGCCAGGCGCTCCTGCAGCTGGCTCACCCCGCCTTGCATCTTCTGGTTCAGGTCCTCGGCGAAGGGCTGGACCTTCTCGTTCACTTGCTTCAGGTCGGCAACGATCTTCTGCAGCAGGTCTTGGGCCACCGGCGGGAGATGCTTCTGCAGTTCGGCCTGGTAGCTCTGGGCACTGGCCAGGCTGTCGGAGACGCGGGCACTGGGCGGGGAGAGAAAAGCGTCGGCCGTGTTATTTTGGCTGAATGCACTGCATAGCTTGCTTTGTAATAATAATATTGTAGTGACTCGATTCTAATGCTCACCTTTTTTTTGGGACTAAATTACCTTCCCAAAATTAGGGTGCGCATTAGATGCGCATAATATGGTAAATGCATTGTTAGGGTTTCAGCCATTTGAAAATTGAGGTGTGCATTAGATTCAATAGCACATTAGACTCGAGTAAATACGGTAATAGTAGTAGTAGTAGTAGTAGCAATAATAATAATAATAATAATAATAATAATAACAACAATAGATAGATGATATATAGATGATAGATAGATGACAGGCAGATGAAAGATAGATGATAGACAGATGATAGACAGATGATAGACAGATGATAGACAGATGATAGATAATAGACAGATGATAGATAGATGATAGACAGATGATAGATAATAAACAGATGATAGAGGATAGACAGATGATAGATAGATGATGGACAGATATAGACAGATGATAGACAGATGATAGATGATAGATAGATGATAGACAGATATAGACAGATGATAGACAGATGATAGATAATAAACAGATGATAGATAGATAAATCGGGGTGTCAAACTCATTTTCATGGAGGATCATATCAGCCTTATTATACTATGTAACTTGATTTTTGTTCCTGGGGAAAGCACAATCAAAGCATCCCCAACAGATGGCCATTCAGACTCTATTTAAAAGCCTCCAAGGAAGGCTTTTATCATCATCATCATCATCATCATCATCATCATCATCATCATCATCATCATCATTGTTATTATTGTTATCTCTGAAAATGAGGTTGACAGTCCCAATCTGTTGTTGTTGTTGTTGTTGTTGTTGTTGTTGTTGTTGTTGTTGTATAAGCTCGAGTCTAATGCACCATCAAATCTAATGCACACCTCAATTTATTATCATCATCATCATCATTACAAGTTATTATTACAAAGGATTTGCAAATTGAAATTGGACAGCTATGTCCAAAGAGAACAACAGTAGTACCAATATTGGTTGGTGCTCTTGGAGGCATCACAAGAAATCTCACAAAGCACTGCAAAAGCCTGTCATGTGGACAGAAAATTAATCCAACAACAACAACAACAACAACAACAACAACATCAACATCAACATCAACATCAACAACGGTTGTTGGATGGCCATCTGTCGGGGGTGCTTTGAATGCGATTTCCTGCTTCTTAGCGGGGGGTTGGACTAGATGGCCCATGAGGTCTCTTCCAACTCTACTATTCTATGATTCTATGAACGGTTATAAATGCCATTTCCTAATTGGTTCTATCCTAAAAACATGGGAAAAGTTTATTTAACTGCACAAACTTGGTCTTTGTGGGAGGGACATCATCCCGGTATAGCACATTTGGTTTTAGTTTTTCAATGAAGTCTCAACCCATTCAAATAGTTTGTGCCACAAAAACAAAGTTTCTAGAATGTAACAACTCCTTTCAAAGTAAGGATGGCACAATTAAACAGGAAATAATACTTCCAAACCAGGAACAGAAAATGTTTCAAATGTTGTTACATAGTATGACAATTGCTTTCAAAAGGCCGCTGAATCCACGGGTGGAGAACGGCCAATTGTAATTTCCTTACATAGTGTTTGGTGCTCTTTTAGCTTTTTCTCCAATTTGGATCCACAGATGCTATTGAATGACAACTCCCATCACTTTCGTTCATGTGGGCGAGAGATGATGGGAGTTGCAACCTAATGTGGAAAGGCTACATGACATTCAATAGCTTCATCTCCTGGCTTCTTCCTGCCTGGGAGAATCCTTTGTTCAGAGTCATTAGCTGCCACTGATTGATTCATGTCTGGAATTCTTCTGTTTTCAGAGTATTGCTTCTTATTTACTGTTCTGATTTTTGAGTTTTTTTAATACTGGGAGCCAGATTTTGTTCATTTTCATGGTTTCCTCCTTTCTGTTGAAGTTGTCCACATGCTTGTGGATTTCAATGGCTTCTCTGCGTAGTCTGACATGATCAGGCCAGGACATGAAGCTTGCAAGGCCGTTTAATGCTAATCAAGGCGATTAACTACAACATTCACACTGGCCTCCAACTGACAAGAGTTCTTCTCTCACCCTGGACTTTCCACAGATATATATAAACCTTCCTTGCTTAGTTTCTCCATATACCTCACAATCTCTGAGGATGACTGCCATAAATGTGGGCGAAACGTCAGGAGAGAATGCTTCTGGAACATGGCCAGACAGCCTGGAATACATACAACAACCCTGTGATCCCGGCCATGAAAGCCTTCGACAACACATTTAATCGGCGTTTCCTTAATCCTTATTATCCAGCATTTTTGCTCATCCAACATTCTGCTGACCCGTTTATGTTGGATAAGTGAGACTCTGCTGTACATTTCTGCTGTTCCTTTCCTGAGCCAAGTAAAGCGCACCGAATGCATCATGCGGGTCAGTGTGACTTTGGGGCCCCGACCCAGGTCCGAGGTCAGCACAACCTGTGCTTTTTGAGGGAGGATGTGGAAAGAGCGGCTTGGCTCGCTTACTTGATCTCCCGGCCCAGCTCCGAGTTGCGGATGGATTGCAAGTTGTCGGAGGTGCTTTTGGAGATCTTGTCGATGTATTCCCGGATGGTGTCGTGGATCTGCTCCAAGCGGGGCCGGCGGGGCTCGTCGCTCAGGAAAGAGGCGTACGACCCTGCGAGAAGGGCGTGGAAACACACAAGAGATAATGATAATAATAATAATAATAATAATAATAATAATAATAATAATAATAATAATAATAATAAACACCTGGGCCATACCCGTCATAAGATATACTGCTGGCATTATAAACTGGACACAGATGGAACTGGACAATTTGGACAGAAAAACAAGAAAACTCATGACCATTCATCATTCCCTGCACCCTCGCAGTGATGTTGACCGACTATATCTGCCTAGAAGATCAGGGGGCAGAGGACTCTTACAAGTAAAACAAGCAGTCAAAGAAGAAGAACATGCCCTGGCAGAATATGTCAAGCAAAGTGAAGAACCTGCTTTGATTGAAGTCAAAAATCAGAAACTCCTCAAAGCACAGCAGACAAAAAACCAGTACAAGAAAACCGCACTACAAACTAGAGCTGACAGCTGGCACAACAAAACATTGCATGGAAAGTTCCTTGACAAAATTGAAGGAAAAGCTGATAAGGAGAAGACCTGGCTCTGGGACACTAATAATAATAATAATAATAATAATAATAATAATAATAATAATAATAATAATAGCTGATAAGGAGAAGACCTGGCTCTGGCTCACGAATGGGACCCTGAAGAAGGAGACAGAAGGCCTGATCCTTGCAGCCCAGGAGCAAGCCAACAGGACAAAGGCAATTCAGTCCAAGATCGAAAAATCAGCTGATGACCCAAAATGCAGACTCTGCAAGGAAACCAACGAAACCATTGATCATATCCTCAGCTGCTGTAAGAAAATCGCACAGACAGACTACAAACAGAGGCACAGCTGTGTGGCCCAAATGATCCATTGGAACTTATGCCTCAAGTCCCACCTCCCAGCAGCAAAGAACTGGTGGGATCACAAACCTGCAAAAGTATTGGAAAATGAGCACGCAAAGATACTGTGGGACTTCCGAATACAGACTGACAAAGTTCTGGAACACAACACACCAGACATCACAGTTGTGGAAAAGAACAAGGTTTGGATCATTGATGTTGCCATCCTAGGTGACAGTCGCATTGACGAAAAACAACAGGAAAAACTCAGCCGCTATCAGGACCTCAAGATTGAACTGCAAAGACTCTGGCAGAAACCAGTGCAGGTGGTCCCGGTGGTGATGGGCACACTGGGTGCCATGCCAAAAGGTTTCAGCCGGCATTTGGAAACAATAGACATTGATCTGCCAACTGCAAAAGGCCACCCTGCTGGGATCTGCACGCATCATCTGAAAATACATCACACAGCCCTAGACACTTGGGAAGTGTTCGACTTGTGATTTCGTGATATGAAGTCCAGCATGTCTATCTTGTTTGCTGTGTCATAATAAAATAATAATAATAATAATAATAATAATAATAATAATAATAATAATAATAATACCATCATCATAATGGATGGAAACTGGGGAGGCAAAAGTGGGGTGATGAGGCAATCGATAATAATAATAATAATAATAATAATAATAATAATAATAATAATAATAATAATAACAACAACAACAACAACAACAACAACAGCCAGCAGAGTGTCTGCTGTGGACTCAACTTATTGAGTTTATAATAATAATAATAATAATAATAATAACAACAACAACAACAGCCAGCAGAGTGTCTGCTGTGGACTCATCTTGTTGTGTTTCAAATAATAATAATAATAATAATAATAATAATAATAATAATTGTTTGCTGTGTCATAATAAAATAATAATAATAATAACAGCCAGCAGAGTGTCTGCTATGGACTCATCTTGTTGTGTTTCAAATAATAATAATAATAATAATAATAATAATAATAATAATAATAATAATGCCACCATCGTGGGTGGAAGAGTTATGGGCTCTGATACAAAGATGGCATTGATGCCAATTATTTGGCCCAAAGGGGTCAATTTGTCCATCTGTCCATCACTCACCTGTCAAGACGGCCAAAGCGAGGAAAACGGTGCCGAACCTCATGATGTCCACTGGACCCAAAGGGCTGAAAGGCAGAAAGAAGGGAGTCGTCACTCAATGGCTCGGTGGCTTCCCTTTATGGGGCGAGTGGGGTCAGGGCAAGGTGACCCCCTTCCGCATCTGTCACTCATTAACCCGAGGCCTTTGGCAACCAAAGGCATGATTTTGGCAACCTGGACGCTTGGCCAAAGCAAATGCTGGTGCTCCAAACAACATCTGGGAAGAGTGGCATCCAATGGGGTTCAAAAGAAGCCTAGCAAGCAAGATCCCTGCTCAGACTGGACCCCAAAATATTCCAAAATATTCCATCCGCCTCTGCTTGCTTACCTGGCTGGGCAGGCTGCTGGCTTCTCCCGAGTAGGCTTGTTTGCTTCTCTCCGCTGGTATTTATACTCTGCAGGAGGACAACGTTTGCACTTATCGCATCCAAAGGCCGCTTATCGCATTCCTGGGCTGGGGATAGGCAGCCTTGCTGGACTCGAACCCGGACCAGGAGAAAAAAGCGGGTCCAAATGCTCCACGTGGCCTGCTGTGTTCTGGGTTCAAAATCCAATATGCGGCTGGCAATCGTGCAGAAGGGACTTTGGCTCCAAATGGCCTGCCTCGCAGGGGTGGAAATAGGAAGCAGCGGTGCATACGGACACTCAAAGCAGCTCACAATTAAAAGCATTGCAATACAACTTCAAATATACAGTAGAGTCTCACTTATCCAACGTGTTAAGTGTTATTATGTGCATTATTCCCCTCTATTTATTATTACATGTATTATTTTCCTGTAGTTATTCTTCTTATTATTATTACATGTATTATTTGCTCTATTTATTATTGCATATATTATTTTCCTGTATTTATTATTATTATAATTATTATTATTACATGTATTATTTCACTCTATTATTATTGGTATTACAGTAGAGTCTCACTTATCCAACATTCTGGATTATCCAACGCTTTTTTGTAGTCAATGTTTTCAATACATCGTGATATTTTGGTGCTAAATTCGTAAATACAGTAATTACTACATAGCATTACTGCGTATTGAACTACTTTTTCTGTCAAATTTGTTGTATAACATGTTTTGATGCTTAATTTGTGAAATCATAACCTAATTTGATGTTCAATCGGCTTTTCCTTAATGCCTCCCTATTATCCAACATATTCGCTTATCCAACATTCTGCTGGCCCGTTTAAGTTGGATAAGCGAGACTCTACTGTACTTTGTTTTCGCGGGAGGGACCTCCTGCTATAGCACATTTGGCTCTAGTTTTGCGATGAATATCTCAGGGTCCCAACCCATTCAACGCTGTGGCAGCTACAAAAACAAAGTTTCTGGAGTAGAGCAGCTCCTCTCAAAGTAAGGACTGCACGATTAAACAGGAAACAATACTTTCAAACCAGGAACAGAAATGTTTTCGCATTTTGTTTATCATCCAAAGTCCGGGTCCCAGGCCTTTGGGGGCGCAGGGGCGGCTCAAACAGGACGAAACGGCGATAGTGAAGCAAGTGGCACAAAGCGGTGGAAACCTGGATTTCAGTAAAGCCTTCGACAAAGTCCCCCACGACCTTCTGGCAAACAAACTAGTAAAATGTGGGCTAGACAAAACTACGGTGAGGTGGATCTGTAATTGGCTAAGCGAACGAACCCAAAGGGTGATTCTCACCAATGCGTCGTCTTCATCATGGAAAGAAGTGACAAGTGGAGTGCCACAAGCAGGGCTCCGTCCTGGGCCCGGTTCTGTTCAGGATCTTTATTAACGACTTAGACGAAGGGTTAGAAGGCACGATCATCAAGTTTGCAGACGACACCAAACTGGGAGGGATAGCCAACACTCCAGAAGACAGGAGCAGAATCCAAAACGATCTTGACAGACTAGAGAGATGATTGGCCGAAACTAACAAAATGAAGTTCAACAGGGACAAATGCAAGATACTTCACTTTGGCAGAAAAAATGGAAATCAAAGAGACAGAATGGGGGACGATGCCTGGCTTGACAGCAGTGTGTGCGAAAAAGACCTTGGGGTCCTCGTGGGGAGGAAGGGGAACATGAGCCAGGAATGTGATGCGGCAGCTAAAAAAGCCAACGGGATTCTGTCCTGCATCAAGAGGGGAATAGCGTCTAGATCCAGGGAAGTTATGCTCCCCCTTATTCTATTCTGCCTTGGTCAGACCACTTTACCTGGAATCACACTGTGTCCAATTCTGGGCACCACAGTTGAAGGGAGATGTTGACAAGCTGGAAAGCGTCCAGAGGAGGGAGACTAAAATGATTAAGGGTCTGGAGAACAAGCCCTATGAGGAGCGGCTTAAAGAGCTGGGCATGTTTAGCCTGCAGAAGAGAAGGCTGAGAGGAGACATGAGAGCCATGTACAAATACGTGAAGGGAAGTCAAAGGGAGGAGGGAGGGAGCTTGTTTTCTGCTGCCCTGCAGACTAGGACACAAGGGAACAAGGGCTTCAAACTACAGGAAAGGAGATTCCACCTGAACATCAGGAAGAACTTCCTCACTGTGAGAAGGGCTGTTCGACAGTGGAACTCTCTCCCCGGGGCCGTGGTGGAGGCTCCTTCTTTGGAGGCTTTTAAGCAGAGGCTGGATGGCCATCTGTCGGGGGTGCTTTGAATGCGATTTCCTGCTTCTTAGCAGGGGGTTGGACTGGATGGCCCATGTGGTCTCTTCCAACTCTACTATTCTATGATTCTATGATTCTATGAAACTCTCCCACTCCAGAGTCCGCTTGCAGGGTTGGCAGAACTGCGCAGGATGGACTCTGGAGTGTGAAAGTGGCCGAGGAAGGGAGGAAAACAGGCCTTTTGCCCCCGAGGATTGAGCTTTTCTGCCAAGTCAGCGCATGCCTGGCCGATAAGTCTAATCCCCGGCGGCCCTGGACTGTGTCTCCCAGAGATGACTCCAACCCACACCGAGGGCCAGGAAAACGAGGCTCGCCTTGACAGCAGAGCAAGCACAAACCAGCTCTAGCTTGTGGGGACACCAGAGAAGCCTCCGAGCAGGATGGGAACACATCCGGGCACCCACTGGACCAGGGGTCCCCAAACTAAGGCCCGGGGGCCAGATGTGGCCCTCCAAGGTCATTCACCTGGCCCCCACTCTCATTTTTAGAATATAATATTTTTTATATCATTTTAATAATATATTGTATTTACATATAATATTGATAATATTATCTATATATTTAAAAGAGTGATGGCATCAGGGCAGCGGACAAAACCACAAAACTACAGGCCCCCCAACCTCGAAATTTAACAACACAAACCATCATTCACGGCTCTAGGTTGATACAACAAAAAGAAAAGAAAAATAAAGTCCTAATTACAGGGAGAGGAATAATAGTTTTTATCCAATTGCTGCCAGTTGGAAGGCTAAGCTCCACCCACTTGGTCTCCTAGCAACCTACTCAGCCCAGGGGACAGGCAGAGTTAGGCCTGACTTAGGCCTCTTCCACAGATTATCTAATTTGCACTGGATTATATGGCAGTGTAGACTCAAGGCCCTTCCACATCTATATAACCAATTTAGAATCTTATATTATCTGCTTTGAACTGGATTATCTTGACTCCACACTGCCATATAATCCACTTCAGTGTGCATACTAAACATAAAGACAACCATACAACAGACATTCAATACCACCACTACCTCAACAATTTCTCACCACCACCACCACACAACGTCACAGCAACGCGTGGCCGGGCACAGCTAGTGATGTTATATAATATAATACTAATACCATATAATAATATTAATTATATGTTCTATCTATATATATAAAAGGGCAATGAAATTTCGGCCTAGGACAAAACAACTAAACTACACATCCCAGAAACACAACACTTGGCAGCACAAGCCCTCATCCATGCCTCTATGTTCATACAACAAAAAGGAAAGAAAAATAAAGTCCTAATTAGAGGGAGAGGAATAATTGTTTTTATCCAACCAACACCACCACACTAAGCCACAGCAACGTGTGGCCAGGCACAGCTAGTCTATATATATATAAAAGGATAGTGGTGTCGCTCCACCGGGCAAAACAACAAAAGTAAAGGCCCCCCAACCGAGGAAAATTGACAACACAACCCCTCATCCATGTCTCTACGTTCTTACACTCAACAAAGGATCCCCCCCCTAAAAAAAAACAGGGAAACACCCACTCTTTGAAGATCCAAACCCATTCGGTACTCATCACTCTTTCATCTCAAAACACAAAATAAAGAGCAACACTCTGAAAATAAAGGAATTCCATCCAGGAAAAAATCAGGCCCACCTAGCACCTCCCAACAAAGGATTTCCCCCCCTAAGACACGGAACTACCTAAAAAAAGCATGGCCGGGCACAGCTAGTATTACATATAATATTACAGTATAGTGCAGGGGTCTCCAAACTAAGGCCTGGGGGCCGGATGCGGCCCAACAACAACAACAACAACAATATACATAACACAGTCCTAAATGCTTGGGAAGTGTTTGACTTGTGATTTTGTGAAACGCAATCCAGGATATCTATCTTGTTTGCTGTGTCATACAATAAAATGATAATATAGTCACACTCCAACTTCTGGAGCAGTTCCTGCTTCCTTGCATCAATAGATCAACGGCAAGAAAAAAGAACGCAACGCAAGACCATGTGCAAGTGTTTTCCTTTTAATTGAAACCGGATGTTGTGAACTTTGCAGAAAGGGCAGCTTTGCGGGGACGGGGGGACCTCTCGCTTTGTCTTCCCGTAAGAGACCCCCATAACTTATAAACATGATTTACACTCAGTCTCTTGGCAGAAGGAAGGGGGGCGGGCGGAGGCCCCATGCTCTCTCTCTCTCTCCATAGGCTGATGGGCTTTGTAGTTCTTTCTCTCCACAGAGCAGGACTTTGCACCGGCCATGGCATCCAGTTTCGCAGCCACAGATCAAGAGGGATGCCTCCCATTTCCAAAGCAAGGGCTCCTCCTGGTGGCAGCTGGCAGAACAGCGCCCGGCTGGCACGACCCGTACCTTTGGGGCAAATGATTGGCAGGAGAAGGGAATTGGGGGGCCCTCTTGCCCCGAATTGCGGGCGCCTGCCTTCCACGTTCCCTGAGAACCAGCAGCCAGCTCCACGTTGTGGGACCGAGGGAGGGGGAAAGGGAAGGGGAAAACGGGCACGGCCCAGTATGTCATACTGGCGATGCCCAACACATCATGCCGGCATTGTCTGTAACATTATAAAAATTCCCAACATGGTATATGCTTGTATTACCCAAATGCCACGTTGGTGCTGCCATAACTTTATGCTGGCAATGCCCAACACGTTATGCTGCCAGTGCCCTAAACATTATGCTGCCCATTGTATTATGCTGCCAATGGCCAAAACGTTGTGCCGGAAATTGTCCAAAATGTTATGCTGGCAATGCCTAACACATCATGCTGGCATTATTTGTTACATTATAAAAATTCCCAACATGTTATATGCTTGTATTACCCAAAATGTCACGTCGGTGCTGCCATAACTTTATGCTGGCAATGCCCAAACTTATTACGCTAGCATTATGCTGCCAGTGCCCTAAACATTATGCTGCCAATGGCCAAAACGTTGTGCCGGAAACTGTCCAAAATGTCATGCTGGCAATGCCCAACACATCATGCTGGCGTTGCTCAAGCATGTTGTGCTAGCATCATGTAAATGTTATGCTGGCACTGCCCAACACATCATACTGGCATTGCCCAACACATTATACTAGCATTATTTAAAACATTTTAATGCCAGTGCCTAATGATGGCCACCATGTTATGCTGGCAATGCCTGGAACTGCCAAAAATAATTTGCTGGCAATGCCCAAACTTGTTATGCTAGCATTATGCTTCCAGTGCCCTAAACATTATAGTGTCCATTGTATTATGCTGCCAATGGCCAAAACATTGTGCCGGAAACTGTCCAAAATGTCATGCTGGCAATGCCCAACACATAATGCTGGCGTTGCTCAAGCATGTCATGTTAGCATGACGTAAAGGTTATGCTGGCACTGCCCAACACATCATACTTTCATTGCCCAACACGTTATAGTAGCATTATGTGAAACATTTTAATGCCAGTGCCTAATGATGGCCACCATGTTATGCTGGCAATGCCTGGAACTGTCTAAAATAATATGCTGGCAATGCCCAACATATGTTGAAAATGCCCATTATTTTGCACTTGCATTGCCCAACATGTTATGCTAGCATTGCTTAAAATATGACGCTGGCAGTGCATAATGATATCCATCGTGTTATGCTGGCAATGCCCAACATATGTTGGCAATGCCCATTATTTTGCACTGGCATAGCCCAAGATTTTATGCTAGCATTGCTTACAATATTACACTGGCAGTGCATAATGATATCTATCGTGTTATGCTGGCAATGCCCATTATTTTGCACTGGCATGGCCCAAAATGTTATGCTAGCATTGCTTAAAATATGACGCTGGCAGTGCATAATGATATCCATCGTGTTATGCACAGATTCTGGCACTGCCCATTATTTTACACTGGCACTGCCCACAACGTCATGCTGGCACTGCCCACTGTTTTATGCCACCTCTGTCCAAAATGTCACACTGGCAATGCCCAACACATTATCATGCTGCCACTGCCCAAAATTACATTATACTGGCAATGCCCGTCATGTCATGCTGGCACTGCCCAACCACCCTTGTGCCCTCTTGGCCCCTGGAAAGGCAACCGCTGGCCAAAAGGTAAATTAAAAAAGTGTGGGGAGGAGATGGAGGTGGGGAGAGAGAGAGAGAGAGAGAGAACGAGAGAGCGGAGGGGGGCGCTGGAGCCCCCTCTGCCTATCCGATGGTGAGGCCGAACCCGCACTGGAACTTGTTCTTGCGGTGGTTGAGGAAGGCGCCCATGGCCAGCGTCAAGGGCAGCGGGGGGAGCTTCTTCTCCAAGGTGGCCCCCACGATCCAGTTGCTGTCCACGGAACCTGTGGAGGGACAGCGGGGGCAGCGTCAAGGAGGGTCCAAGGGAAGCCAAGGGGCAGAATAGAATCCCAGAGCTGGAAGAGACTCCCATTCCAAGCCCCTTCCGTCAAAGACACCATCCAAGCCCTCCTGACAGAGAGCCATCCAGCTTTTGCTTAGAAACCTCCAGAGAGTGAGACTCCACCAGACTTCCTGGCAGTCTCTATTTCACTAGAGGTGGAAGGGGCACCCAAAGGCCATCCAGTTCAACCCCCGTCTGCCATAAAGGAAGACACAATCCAATCCCCCCCAACAGATGGCCATCCAGCCTCTGCTTGGAAACCTCCAGAGAAGGAGACTCTAATGCAGTGATTCCCAAAGTGGGGGGCGGGGCCAGGGGAGGGGCGGGGCCTCTTCCCAAGTGCCGGAGACAGGGCTGAGCACCTGAGGCGCCTGTTAGGACACAGGGGGCGGAGCTAGAGGAGTGGGCGTGGCTTCTTCCCAAGGGCCCGAGACAGGGCTGAGCATCTATATCTCTCCTGAGGCGCTTGTTGGGACACAGAGGGCGGAGCTAGGGAAGGGGGCGGGGCCTCCTTCCAGGAGCCCGAGACAGGGCTGAGCCTCTATATTTCTCCTGAGAAGCTTTTAGGACTAAAAGGCAGGGCCAGGGGAGGGGCGGGGCCTCTTCCCAAGTGCCGGAGACAGGGCTGAGCACCTAGGATGCCTGTTGGGGGTGGAGCTAGAGGAGTGGGCGTGTCTTATTCCCAAGAGCCCGAGACAGGACTGAGCATCTATACCTCTCCTGAGGTGCTTGTTGGGACACAGAGGGCGGAGCTAGGGAAGGGGCGGGGCCTCCTCCCAAGAGCCCGAGACAGGGCTGAGCCTCTATACCTCTCCTGAGAGGCCTTTTAGGACTAAAGGGCAGGGCTATGGGTGGGGGTGGAGCCTCTTCCCAAGACAGGGCTGAGCCTCTGTATACTTCCCGAGGCGCTTGTTAGAACATGGGCACTTGTGAAGAGGCCCCGCCCCCTCCTCTAGCCCCGCCCCCTGTGTCCTGGCAGGCGCCGCAGGACAGGGATAGAAGCTCAGCCCTGTCTCAGAGCTTGTAACTCCGCCCACCCCAGTCCTGGTCCCCCATTTGTGGCCCCACCCACCTCCCCCTCCCAGCCCTGTATCTTGGACTAGGGGAGAGGCTCAGCCCTGCCCTCTTGAGCAGAAGCCACGCCCACCCCTCTAAGCCACGCCCCCTTTCCAGGGGGCACTGAGTAATACTTTTTCTGGAAAGGGGGCAGCAGGCCAAATAAGTTTGGGAACCACTGCTCTAATGGGATCAATGAATGCAATCAGAAGGCTCAGAAATCAGTAAAATTACAAATGTAATACAACCCCCAAAGTCTTCTCATGACAATCAATAGCGAACACTTCAGTATGTCATATTTCCATACCTCTGAACAAAAGGTTGGCTTTGGGAAGGTCCAGCTGGTAGCCGAACGTGACGCTCGTGTCCTGCATCCGAGTGCTGGCTTCAAATTCTACCCCGACTTGCAACTAGAAAAGGAAAGAAAAGGAAAGAAAAGGGAAGGGAGGAAAAGAGGAAGGAGGCACAAAGAGACAGAAGAAAACAATTACAGTATATTCTCACTTATCCAACCTTTGCTCATCCAACATTCTGTACTATCCAATGCAATCTGCCTTTTAGTTAGTCAAGTGTTTTTGCAGGGTGGTATGTTTCCTGGGCTGTCTGGCCATGTTCCAGAAGCATTCTCTCCTGACGTTTTGCCCACTGCAACCTCAGGCCCTTTCCTTTTCCCCCTCAGCCGCTTAAGCTGAGATCTATGTTCTTTTATTGCCGTGAACCTCCTTGGATCTCCTAGAATCCTAGAGTAGGAAGGGACCCTTAAAAGTCATCTAGTCCATCCCTACTTCCAAGCAGGATGACACCATCCAAGCCCTCCTGACATATGGCTAACCAGCCACATAGATGTCAAAGGCTTATGGAGAAGTCAAGCTGCAGAGCCATCGAATTCTCGAGTTGGAGGGGACCTCCAAGGGCCATCTAGTCCATCCCTTCTTCCAAGCCAGAAGGCACAACCAAAGCCCTCCTGACAGATGGCCACCCAACCTCTGCTGGAGAGTGAGTGAGGGAAAAAATATAGGTTGATTAAGAAGAAAAATGTGAAAGAAAGGGAAGTACTACAGTTATGATTATGAATATAAAATCCAATAAAAATATATCGTATATACTTGAGTATAAGCCGACCCGAATATAAGCCGAGGCACCTAATTTTACCACAAAAAAACTGGGAAAACATTGACTCAAGTATAAGCCAAGGGTGGGAAATTTCAGAAATAAAAACAGATACCAATAAAATTACATTAATTGAGGCATCGGCAGGTTAAATTTTTCTGAATATTTACACAAAACTAATTTAAGACTGCCCAACTCTGATCAAATCATTATTCTCATCTTCAATGTCAATGTGCTTATGTATCCTTTTAATAATAATAGAGTAAAATAATACATGTAGTAATAAATAGAGTAAAATAATAAATATAATAATAAGATCAGAGTGAAATAATAAATGTATTAATAATAATAATAATAAAAATAGAGTAAAATAAATGTAATAGTAGCAACAATAATAGAGAAAAATAATAAATGTAACAATACCAATAATAATAGAGAAAAATAATAAATGTACCATATATTCTCAAGTATAAGCTGACCCAAATATAAGCCAACCAAGACCCTCACCCGAGTATAAGCCGAGGGGGGGCTTTTTCAGTCTTAAAAAAAGGCTGAAAAACTAGGCTTATATTCCAGTATATACGGTATATATATATATATTTTAAAAGCCTCCCCGCCTACCTGATCACTGGCTTTGTGGTAGTAGGTGGCGTGGGCCCCCGTCTGCCCAACCGTCAGGGTCCCGATCCAGTTGGGCGCCGTGTACTTCCCAGCCAGAGACATCAAGGTGCCTTCTTCTCCCGGGCGGTGGTGGTACACCAGCTCCCCGCCCAGCGCCAAGCACGGCGTGATGCTCTGCAGGTAATGCGCCACCAGGATCCCTGCCGAGAGAGGGTGGCCGTCAGAATCGGAGTCGGAAGGGACCCTAAAGATCACCCTGTCCAACCCCCTTCTGCCAGGCTGTAGGTCTGCAAAGAGCTAATAACGACTAAGGTTCCTTCCGGCAGTGGGAATCTTTTTATCCCACCACTGCCACCAATTTGTAAAGATGCAACCACCAAAGACGCAAGGGTAGCGTAACTTGGTTTAGAATATATGCGACAGAGGCTTGGATGTTAGAAGAACAATAATAAGTTTATTCAGGCACAAGCTTGGTGGTTACAAAAGATGTTTCACTTAGAGGTATTCTTATTAACAGTTACAATACTAGAATGAGTTGAATCAAACTCTCTAAAGTATCACTTCTTTTACTTAAAGTAGTTAAAACTTCTTCCTCTGCTCCTTTTAAACTATCACTTCAATTGATCTCTGTGAGTCCAGCTGGGATTGGTTCCCAAAGTCTGAAACTTGGACTATCCAGTGACTTCAAACCACAGTCACCCCTGTGTTATACTATCACAGATTATCTGTGCCTTTCCAGGACACAGACTACATTAAATAAGTCAACAAACTTATTTAAAACCGACTCAAAATGAACAATTGAGTCTCCTTGATCCCATCAACCTGGAATCAGTCTTCCCTGTGCCTCATCAGAGCACAGACTGAGATTTGAACTTCCCTGGTTCTAACAACCTCAGAACCAGTCTTTCCCTGTGATTCCTCCGATCACAGACTGAACTCTTTTTTAAAACATTCCCTCCTTTTTCATCCAGCTAGCTCCCCCCCTTTCTTGCTAGCTTCAAAATAGTTACATTTCTACAGAAGCAGCTGAGCTGGCTACCATCCCCCACGCACTGGTAACTCTAATACTTACCCATTCCAAAGGTATACCTATAATTTAATATAACATCTGTAAACCAAAATTCGTGCTTCATTACAAGGTCCCTTTCACACAGGCTTGTTTCAAGACAGGTGTCACTTATCCTGGACCCGTGCATTTCATTTTTAATGCCCAAGTGTCAAGAAAGGAAAGGAGGCGTCGCCTTCTCACCTGATCCGAGCAAAATGTCGGGGTTCCCTAGCGTGACGGCCGCTGTGAAGTCTGTGCCCTGGTATTCGCAGTCCGCTTGCCAGTTCACAAACTTGGACTGTTGCGTCTGCGATGGAAAAAGAGTGGGGAGGAAGTTATATTTCTGTCTTTGAGAAATATTGTGATTATTGCTATTATATTGCTATTATATTACACTACTAGCTGTGCCCGGCCACGCGTTGCTGTGGCAAAGTATGGTGGTATGGGAACTAAAGTACAGTAGAGTCTCACTTATCCAACATAAACGGGCCGGCAGAACGTTGGATAAGCGAATATCTTGGATAATGAGAGATTAAGGAGAAGCCTAGTAAACATCAAATTAGCTTATGATTTTACACATTCAGCACCAAAACATCATGTTATACAACAAATTTGACAGAAAAAGTAGTTCAATATGCAGTAATGCTGTGTAGTAATTACTGTATTTACAAATTTAGCACCAAAATATCATGATATATTGAAAACATTTACTACAAAAATGCGTTGGATAATCCAGAATGTTGGATAAGTGACTCTACTGTATCACAAAAACGTGCTGCAGGGTATCTCTCCCACAAAAACAAATTTATGCAGTTTAATAAACTTTTCCCATGTTGAAAGACCACCGAAAAAGAAAAATTACGACGGTAGATCCCAAGACGACAATGGGAAGTCTTTTTTTCTTCCTTTTTTTCTTTTTTTCCTTTTTTATTATTATTTTTTCTATTTTTTATTATTATTATTTTGTTGAATTATCTCTATTACTTATTCAATCCTTGGTTTTCATCTTGTACTTTAATCTCTCTAATCTTTCACCAATGTTTTCCTCGCTTTCACTGTATACATTACTTATATATTACAATAAAAATCACTATTAAAAAAAAATAAACTTTCCCCATGTTTTTCGGACATAACCAATTAGGAAATAACATTGAGAAACCAGGAACAAAAATCATCATGTAACAGATTGGTAATATATTAAGTCTTAACCCGTGGGAGCTCCAACCCTTTGATCCGTACCTGAAAGGCCAACTTGGAGCTGATTCGGCTTGAGAGCTGGTGGATGATCTGTGCATTGAGGCTGCCGCTGTTGTCCATGTCGCCCACCAAGACGGGAAAGGCCTGAGAGGGAAAGAGAGACGTAGAGCGGGTGACGCAGGCGTCAGGTGTGCAAGAAGGGTCCCTTCTTAATCTCGCTGTTTTGCACAAACGTACCTCTGTGGGGCTGACCTGCTTCGTCCCGACGTAGGTCACCCCAAAGTGGTAATTGGAGTCGCCGACGGTACTGAGGGCCACCGTGTGATTCACCTTGGAGGGAGACAACATTCATGAGAAATCATCAATGACAGGGAAAACCAGCTGATTCCTAATCCATCTAAAACACAGATGTGTGCTTTCCATCTTAGGAACAGACAAGAATCTCGAGCTCTGAGGATGACCTGGGAAGGGATCCCACCGGAACACTGCAGCACAACAACACACCTGGGAGTTACTCTGCACCACTTATTTGTTAATGTATATATTTGCTATCCTGTATTCTATGTGTTTGTTGATTTGCCAGTTTAACTGTACCTCTTTGGTGTGGGAGGGTCTATAGACATGTGATTGTACTGAGCATATTAAGACTCAGGACTCCATTTTGTATTCAAATTGATGGTAACTATGTTGAACAAAGTATTGGAAAATGAGCACGCAAAGATACTGTGGGACGTCCGAATCCAGACTGACAAAGTTCTGGAACACAACACACCAGACATCACAGTTGTGGAAAAGAAAAAGGTTTGGATCATTGATGTCGCAATCCCAGGTGACAGTCGCATTGACGAAAAACAACAGGAAAAACTCAGCCGCTCTCAGGACCTCAAGATTGAAGTTCAAAGACTCTGGCAGAAACCAGTGCAGGTGGTCCCGGTGGTGACCGGCACATCATCATCATTATTATTACTATTATTATTATTATTGCATCTTACCTGGAAGTGGCTACTGAGCCCTTTGTTCACCGTCAACTTCACGCCCTCCATTTGGATAGGAAACAATTCTGAAAAAAGTGGGGGAAAAGGCTTAGCTCTCAGCATCCTACCACCCTGAGCCAAAGAGGGGTCAAACTGGATTAATTCGACAGTGTAGATTCTTGCCTCTGTTGCCACCCCGGCATGTATATCTGCTGTTACCTAGATTTGCATTTTCCTTGGGACTCTTTCTTTTATTTCCTCCCTTGTTTACACATTGACTTCCTCCCCATTCTTTCCCCTCAAACTTTTTTTCTCTCCCTTCCACACTTTTATTCCCCCCCCCTCAATTTTCCTTGTTCCAGAAGCATTCTCTCCTGACATTTTGCCCACATCTATGGCAGGCATCCTCAGAGGTTGTTGAGGTCTGTTGGAAACTAGGCAAGCGAGATTTATGCATCTGAGAAAGGTCCAAGGTGGAAGAAAGTACTCTTGTCTATTGGAGGCAAGTGTGAATGTTGCAACTGGCCAGCTTGATTAGCACTGAAAGCCTTGCAGCTTCAAAGCCTGGCTGCTTTCTGGCTAGGGGAATCCTTGGTTGGGAGGTGTTAAGTGGCCCTGATTGCTTCATGTCTTGCATTCCCCTGTTTTCTGAGTGTTGTTCTTTATTTACTGTCCTGATTTTAGACTTTTTAATACTGGGAGCCAGATTTTGTTCAAATGAATCAAGGAACATGAAAGGCACTACAGACTAATTCAACCAGAGAAGTCAGCCATAGCTGAGCACATGATGAACCAACCTGGACACAGAATTTATAAACATTATGTCAGACGACACAGAGAAGCCATTGAAATCCACAAGCATGAGGACAATCTCAGCAGAAAGGAGGAAAACATGAAAATGAACACAATCTGGCTACCAGTTTTAAAAAAAACCTCTAAAATCAGGACAGCAAATAAAGAACAACACTCTGAAGACAGGGGAAATCCAGATAGGAAACTATCAGAGCCAGCAAACACCTCCCAACAAAGGATTCCCAGGCAGGAAGTATTTATTTATTTATTTGCGACATTTATATCCCACCTTTCTCACCCCGAAGGGGACTCAGGGCGGTTTACAAGTATAGATACATACAATATATTATATTATACGATTATATTGCAATATTATTAGTAATATTGCATGTAATATAAATATGCAATTATAATAGTGAATTATAATAATTATTACATTGTATTACATCACATTATTATTATCAATATTACATGTACATACAAGTGCATGTACAAAGTAGCCAGGCTTTGAAGCTGCAAGGCCATTCAATGCTAATCAAGGTGTCCAATGGCAACATTCACACTTGCCTCCAACAGACAAGAGTTCTTCCTCCCACCCTGGGCATTATTCCTCAGATATACAGTAGAGTCTCACTTATCCAAGCTAAACGGGCCAGCAGAAGCTTGGATAAGCGAATATCTTGGATAATAAGGAGGGATTAAGGAAAAGCCTAGTAAACATCAAATTAGGTTATGATTTTGCAAATTAAGCACCAAAACTTCATATTTTGGTGCTTAATTTGACCGAAAAGTAGTTCAATATGCAGTAATGTTATGTTGTAATTACTGTATTTATGAATTTAGCACCAAAATATCAAGATATAGTGAAAACATTGACTACAAAAATGGCTTGGATTATCCAGAAGCTTGGATAAGTGAGACTCTACTGTATAAGCATCACTTGCCTAGTTTCCAACAGACCTCACAACCTCTGAGGATGCCTGCCAACGTCAGGAGAGAATGCTTCTGGAACATAGCCATACAACCTGGAAAACTGAAAGCAACCCAGACTGAAGGATAGTCTTCATCCTAGAGCTATGGCTGTGTTGAACTCCATGGCTTTGCAATGATGTGGCACTGGGTGCTGTGTGGTGGTGCTTGGGGTGCGGAGTAATGGCTGTGTTGTTTTTGTGATGTGTGCAGGGGAAGGCGTATAATTTCCTTGTACAATGTACAATGACAATAAGGTTCTTCTACTCTATTCTTTGCGGCACAAACCGACCCACCAAGCAGCATCCATGCATCCCTGCTTTGTGTTCCCGTACCTTTGCACTTCCGATGGCACTGCTCAAAGGTCCCTGGGTTGGGGAGCTGGTCGCACTTGTCGTCGGCGGGGCGGTCTTGCGTGGGGGGCACCAGCCCAGCGACAGGAGGCATGGAGAAGCCGGGGGGCACCGAGACCAAGCCGGAGCCCGGCCCTGGCACCGCCGGAGGGGGGGCCGGGGAGCTGGCGGCCAGGACGTTGCCCATGGCGAGGATCTAAGGGGAAAGAGCACAGAGAGGGTCAGCCGTGCGGTGGGAGCAAAGCGGAGATCCCAATGGACGGCATCAGGACTCCAAATCTCCAAAAGAGCAGATTATTGGATCTTGACTTTTATATTCTTACTCTTGCAGCAAAGGCAACTTGTCCTACTACTTTGGCCCTCCACGTGTTTTGGACTTCAACTCCCACAATTCCTGACAGCCGGTATGGATCCTACAGTGCAGGTGCACCCAGGGATGGCTAAAAAACCTTGCAAAACTATAAATCCCAGAATCTGGGAGCACAGAGCCTATTCCAAGAGGTGACAAATTAATTGCATATATCATTCATATATCATTATATCTGTAAGCCGCCCCGAGTCCCTCTGGGGAGATGGTGGCGGGGGTACAAAAATAAAATTATTATTATTATTATTATTATTATTATTATTATTATTATTATTATTATTCTGCAATACCAATGCACTCAGAGAAGGTGAAGGACTTTGCAAAACTACAACTCCCAAGATTCCGTTGAACTGACCCATGCCGACAAACTGCACATCATTCCCCGATACAGATGCACCCAGAGAAGGCAAAGGACCATGCAAAACTACAATATTATTATTTATTATTAGAGACATTTACATTCCGCTCTTCTCACCCCGAAGGGGACTCAGGGCAGTTTACAAGTATATATACACACAATATATTATATTATACGACTATATTGCAATATTATCTATATATATAAAAGAGTGATGGCATCACGGCAGCGGACAAAACAACAAAAGTAAACACCCCACAACCTCGAAAATTGACAGCACAACCCCTCATCCATGCCTCTAGGTTGATACAACAAAAAGAAAAGAAAAATAAAGTCCTAATTAGAGGGAGAGGAATAATTGTTTTTATCCAATTGCTGCCAGTTAGAAGGCTAAGCTCCGCCCACTTGGTCTCCTAGCAACCCACTCAGCCCAGGGTACAGGCAGAGTTAAGCCTCACTTAGGCCTCTTCCACACTACCTATAAAATAGATTATCTGATTTTAACTGGATTATATGGCAGTGTAGACTCAAGGCCCTTCCACACAGCTATATAACCCATTTATAATGGACTTAATGTACGGTAAAACCTTTACCCTTTACCTTAACTACCACCAATTCCTCCATACTTTATTTCCCATACCACCATACTTCGCCACAGCAACGCGTGGCTGGGCATAGCTAGTTAGTAATAAAAGATAAAGGTTTCCCCTGACGTTAAGTCCAGTCATGTCCAACTCTGGGGGTTGGTGATCATCTCCATTTTTAAGCCGAAGAGCTGGCGTTGTCCATAGACACCTCCAAGGTCATGTGGCCACTGGCATGACTGCATGGAACACCGTTACGTTCCAGCCGGAGCGGTACCTATTGATCTACTCACATTTGCATGCTTTCGAACTGCTAGGTTGGCAGAAGCTGGAGCTAACAGCGGGTGCTCACTCCGCTCCCCGGGTTTGACCCTTGGGCCTTTCGGTCTGCAAGTTCAGCAGCTCAGCGCTTTAACACACTGAGCCACTGGAGGCTCCAAAAACACCTTGCAAAACTATAAATTCCAGAATCTGGGAGCATAGAGCCTGTTCCAAGAGGTGACAAATTAATTGCATATATCATTCTGCAATACCAATGCAATCAGAGAAGGTGAAGGACTTTGCAAAACTACAACTCCCACAATTCCGCTGAACTGACTTGCGCCCGTGGTGCCAAACTGCATATCCTTCCCCAATACAGAGTCCATTGGAGTCCAGAGAGCCTTATTTGGAAAAGTCAAAAGCTTGCAGAACCTCTGAACTGGATCTTCATCCTCTTAGGAACCCTCCCACACTTTTCCAAGCCCAACAGGCAAGGATGATGGGAGCAGGAGTCCAGAAATCCAAGCTAGAATAGTCAAGTCTTAATGCACCAGAAACTTCCCTTTCGATCCCTCCAACAAGAAGCCCTGTCCCCACCTTCCTCTTTTCAGGCCCAACAGGCTAAGGTTGATGGGAACTAGAGTCCAGCAAGCCAATCAGAGATTGTCACAAATCTTGTACAGCCACTAATACAGATCCTATCTGATGTCCCTGTCCCCCGTGGTTTTTATTCTTATCTTTTTCTCACCCCAAGTTTTAACTGAGTGTTCATGCGGCCCGCCCTATTATATTGCTTTTTTGATTTTGTGTTGTACTGTACATGATTATTTATTGTATTGTTCAATTGTATTATGATATGTTGTTTTTATATTTTGCTATATTGTATTGTCCTGGGCATGGCCCCATGTAAGCCGCCCCGAGTCCCTGTTAGGGAGATGGTGGCGGGGTATAAATAAAGTTTTATTATTATTATTATTATTATTATTATCATCCTCCACCTTTTGGGAAGCCCTTTGCACACACCTTTCCAAGCCCGATAAGACAAGGATGATGGGAACTGGAGTCCAGAAGCTCACTCTATGATCGTCAAAAAGTCTTGGAAAACCATGAATGCACTGGGAACTCTCCCTTTCGATCCCTCCTGCAAGAAGCCCTGACCCGACTTTCCCCTTTCCAGGCCCAACAGGCCATGGATGATGGGAACTGGAGTCCAGAAGCTCGCTCTAGGATCGCCAAAAGTCTTGCAAAACCATGATTGCACTGGGAACTCTCCCTTTTGATCCTTCCTGCAAGAAGCCCTGACCCCACCTTCCCCTTTCCTGGCCCAACAGGCCATGGATGATGGGAATTGGAGTCCAGAAGCTCGCTCTAAGGTCATCAAAAGTCTTGCAAAACCATGAATGCACTGGGAACTCTCCCTTTCGATCCCTCCTGCAAGAAGCCCTGACCCCATCTTCCCCTTTCCAGGCCCAACAGGCCATGGATGATGGAAACTGGAGTCCAGAAGCTCGCTCTGAGATCGTCAAAAATCTTGCAAAACCATGAACGCACTGGGAAGTCTCCCTTTCGATCCCTCCTGCAAGAAGCCCTGACCCCAACGTACTCTTTCAAGGCCCAACAGGCCAAGGATGATGGGAACTGGAGTCCAGAAACCCAATCGAGGATTGTTACAAGCCTTACAAAATCATTAATGCGCCAACAGCCTCCGTTTGGGCCCCTTCTTCCTCTTAATTAACCTCCAACCAACCCAAATAGGCCACGGATGATGGGAGTTCGAGTGCAAAGGCCTCCTGTGTCCAACCCAGGGCTTGCAGGGCCACTCAGGAGCCCATAGTTTCTCACCCAAAAACCCCAACTGCCCTGAAATTCACCTCCAATGGTCCACAGACCAAGGATAATGGGAATCTGAATCCCTCCCGCCTTCCTTCTTCGAGGCTCACCTTTTTTTCCCTTCCAGAGACCCGTAACGGCAGCCGCAGCAGCGAGGGCTGGAGCCGGGAGACACCCGAACCCGCCTGCTCCGAAACCCCGCCCCTTCTCCATCCCTATTGGCTGCTATGCGCCTTAGCCCCGCCCATGATGATCAATCCCGCTGCTCTATTGGGTGGCAGCTCCCCAAAGCCACGCCCCCTCCTCCTCTCGGGCGCTCCGCATGGCCCAGCGACGTCCCGCCGCTTCCGCTCCGTCATTGGCCCCAACCAAGCTTCCTGATTGGTCTATTGAGATAGACCAATCTGGATTGTCTCTGCTACGATTGGTCGAAAGGGAGTCCTTCGCATTTTCATTGGTTATCTTCTGAACAGGGGCGGGGAATAGGTTTCCTGACGGCCTCTCATTGGTGGCGAGCGCGAGTGGCGAAAAAGGCAAGGTCAGAAGCGAAGAACAGCCGCAAGACAAGGTCAGGTGGGCCTCCCAGAGTGCACCGCGGCCACCATAGAGGTTTCAGGGTCAGAGCGGTTTTTCGAAACCTATAAAGATGGCGGAAAGGAAGCGGCCATAGAGGAAGAGAATGCCACGCGGTTGCTATAGCAACTAGTGGAGCCTTTCCGAGTGAAGAAGAGCGCTGACTCTGGTAGTGCCAAACAAACAAATAATTAAAATATTGGCATGAATATTAATACAGTAGAGTCTCACTTTTCCAAGCTAAACGGGCCGGCAGAACCTTGGATAAGCGAATATCTTGGATAATGAGAGATTATCATCAGATTAACAGCAAATTAGGTTATGATTTTACAAATTAAGCACCCAAACATCATGTTATACAACAAATTTGACAGAAAAAGTAGTTCAATACGCAGTAATGTTATGTTGTAATTACTGTATTTATGAATTTAGCACCAAAATATTACAATATATTGAAAACATTGACTACAAAAATGCATTGGATAATACAGAACCTTGGATAAGCAAGTCTTGGATAAGTGAGACTCGACTGTAGTTCAATAAGCAGTAATGTTACATTGTAATTACTGTATTTACAAATTTAGCACCAAAATATCACGATATATTGAAAACATTGACTACAGAAATGGCTTGGATAATCCAGAACCTTGGATAAGCAAGTCTTGGATAAGTGAGACTCGACTGTAGTTCAATACGCAGTAATGTTATGTTGTAATTACTGTATTGACAAATTTAGCACCAAAGTATCATGATATATTGAAAACATTGACTACAAAAATGGCTTGGATAATCCAGAACCTTGGATAAGCAAGTCTTGGATAAGTGACTCTACTGTAGTTCAATACGCAGTTATTATGTTATGTTGTAATTACAGTATTTACGAATTTAGCACCAAAATATCACGATATATTGAAAATATTGACTACAAAAATGCATTGGGTAATCCAGAACCTTGGATAAGTGAGACTCTACTGTAAATGTTAGTTCCTTTTGACTGGAGATGAATTCTGTAAGCCCTCTGAATTCTAATAGCAGCAAGATGATGAGATGCATCAGTTGTAAAATTGTGAAGTCTGCACTGTCTCCTTTCATACCCTCTTTCCCCGAAAATAAGACATCCCTGAAAAATAAGACCTAGTAGACGTTTTGCTGAATTGCTGAATATAAGGCCTCCCCCGAAAGTAAGACCTAGCAAAGTTTTTGTTTGGAAGCATGCCCAGCGCCTGCCAAACAGAACACCAGAGCATGCAGGATTGATAAATGTACATACCAGTTGTACATGGAAATAGTGGTAGTAATAAGAAATTCTTGATAGGATTCACAGCTTGTCTGGTTATGCTGGTTTGTGATGACCACTACTGTACAGTATATAGTAAATGTTCATTTTTTTGTTCAACAATAAATGTGAATTCTTCTTCATAGAAAAATAAGACATCCCCTGAAAATAACACCTAGTGTATCTTTGGGAGCAAAAATTAATATAAGACACTGTCTTATTTTCGGGGGAAACACGGTACTGTTTTCTAGTACTGTGTCCTCTATACGCAGCCTGAAAAACGAGCACAAATGCAACTTCTGTTTTGTATATTCAGCGGTGGTATCGGGCCAAACTGCAGAGAAGGAAGTATCTAAAGCAGTGATTCCCAAAGTGAGCGCTACTGCCCCCTGGTGGGCGCTGGAGCAATCCAGGGGGGCGGTGATGGCACCTATTAGGACACAGGGGAGGGGTCAGAGGAGGGGCGGAGCCTCCACCCAAGTGCCGGAGACAGGGCTGAGCACCTGAAGTGCCTGTTAGGACACGGGGCGGAGCTAGAGGAGTGGGCGTGGCATCTTCCCAAGAGCCCGAGATAGGGCTGAGAATCTATACCTCTCCTGAGGCACTTGTTGGGACACAGAGGGCGGAGCTAGGGAAGGGGGCGGGGCCTTTTTCTGAGAGCCCGAGATAGGGCTGAGCCTCTATACCTCTCCTGAGAGGCCTTTTAGAACTAAAGGGCGGGGCTAGGGGCAGGGCTTCTTCCCAAGAGAGCAAGACAGGGCTGAGCCTCTGTATAATTCCCCTAAGGCGCTTGTTAGAATACGAGGGTGGGGTATAGATTTATTTATTTATTTATTTATATCACTTTTACCCCACCTTTCTCTCCGAGGAGACTCAAAGCGGCTTACAGTAAATGGCAAAAATTCAATGCCTAAAAACAGTGTAAAAACAACAATTCATATAAAACAATCTACAAAACAACAGTTCATATAAAACAGATACCGTTACAAAATAAAATCACATTATATAAAAATTTAAGAATGTCCAAGATTAAAATCCATTCATCCAGAATCCTCAAGTCTTCATATAGGTCATGTAGATGCCTCTCCCCCTCCTCTAGTCCCGCCCACTGTGTCCTGGCAGGCACCGCAGGACAGGGATAGAAGCTCAGCCCTGCCTCAGAGCTCGTAACTCCGCCCATCCCAGTCCTGGCCGCCCATTTGTGGCCCCGCCCACCTCCCCCTCCCAGCCCTGCATCCTGGACTAGGGGAGAGGCTCAGCCCCGCCCTCTTGAGCAGGAGCCACGCCCACCCCTCTGAGTCACACCCCCCTTTCCAGGGGACGCTGAGTCATATTTTTTCTGGAAAGGTGGTGGCAGGCCAAATAAGTTTGGGAACCACTGATCTGGACACTAATTCCTATGGATGAATCACATTGGCCTTTTAAGCTGCTGCATCACACTCTTGGCTCATGTTCATAATGTGGTTTTCTAGATTCCCTTTGCATGTAATGTTGTCTTATAGAGATTAGGATGGCTCCCTCTCTATCTTTCTTCAGGAAACAACTGAAGACTTGGATGTTTCGGCAGGCCTTTGGAGATACAGTCATTAATTAATCAGTCCCAGAGTTTTTAATAATCTATCCTGTATTTATCACGGTTTTACCATTTATGTGTTGTAAATGTAATTTTTTATCCTGTATTGTTGTTTTAATTGATATATTATATTACTGTTTTATCTTTTTTATATTGTGATTTGTATTATGTTACTTATATTTTGTCCTTATGTTGTTTGGGCCTCTACCCCATGTAAGCCGCCCCGAGTCCCCGTGGGGAGATGGTGGCGGGGTATAAATAAAGTTTTATTCTTATTATTATATTGCCTTCCTTGGTCTGGACACTAGACACCTATTGATGCAGCCTAGAACCCTATTGGCCTTTGTAGCTGTTAACTCCCGTTCAGCCTACAGTCTTCTACGGCCGTAGGCTCCTTTCACACAGGCTTGTTTCAAGACAGGTGTCACTTATCCTGGACCTGTGCATTTCATTTTTAATGCCTAAGTGTCAAGAAGGGAAAGGAGGCATTGCCTTCTCACCTGATCCGAGCAAAATGTCGGGGCTTCCTAGCATGACGGCTGCCGTGAATATTTTTTCTGGAAAGGGGGCGGCAGGCCAAATAAGTTTGGGAACCACTGATCTAAAGTATCGTGGAAAAATTATTAAAATCCAGAGAATGGTGAGGAGATGGATGAGCTACAAAAATAAATCTACATGTGCAATTAACAAAGACACGAGGCAAGCAACTCTGGACAGTGGAATAACCAAATTTCAGGCATTGTGGGGAAGGTCCTCATGGAGGAAGATGGATACTGCAGAAACCTGAGCTCTGCGAGATAGCTTGGTGATTGCCAACTATTTTTACTTTGATACGAAGTTGCAATCGGAATGTTCCTTGCATGGATGTTATCAGATACTCTGTACAAGTCCTGCTCAATTAATAAAACATTTAATATGCAATACAATAATAATAATGCCTGTCCCTGGTTTTTAAAAAAATGCCACTAGAGTTTGGAAAAAAAAATCCAATTTATTTTTTAAAGAAATAACAACATCATTACAAAGTTATTTTAAAAAATACAAAGAAATCCCCTCATTGAAATTGGAGCATTCAGTAGTGTCAAGCGGAGGCACAAAAAGGGATGTTTTGGGGATCGGGTTTTGTGGAAAGGCACTGAATGCTTATGTGCATCACAATCAATCGTTTTCTCTTCCAGATCACACCAGGTTGCTGTGAGTTTTCTGAGCTGTATGGCCACGTTCCAGCAGCATTCACTCTGCTGCCCTGGAAACTAGGACACAATGGAGCAATGGCTCGAAACGACAGGAAAGGAGATTCCACTTGAACATTAGGAAGAACTTCCTCACTGTGAGAACTGTTCAGCAGTGGAACTCTCTGCCACGGAGTGTGGTGGAGGCTCCTTCTTTGGAGGCTTTTAAACAGAGGCTGGATGGCCATCTGTCGGGGGTGCTTTGAATGCGATATCCTGCTTCTTGGCAGAATGGGGTTGGAATGCTACTGGAACATGGCCAGACAGCCCGGGAAACTCACAGCAACCCAGTGATTCCAGCCATGAAAGCCTTCGACAATACATTACATCATCATCATCTGCATCAACATTACCTTCATCTGAATTGAGAACCATGTGGATCCGAACCCATGTCCGGAGAAAGCAGAAATAGCAGCGGAGGGGTATGTACCATACCTTGGAACGGTTATGTCGATTCGTTTATTTTAACAAAATTATTAAAAATAAGAAGTGGGAAAAATGGGGAATAAAGGCATTGTGTTCCCAACAGGAAACTTTCCCCCAAATGAAATTTTTCTGCCAATTGCCAGCATTGCAACAACTCAGAATGGGATACAAAGAGCGAGTGATAGGAATAATACAGCAGATTCTCAGTTAACTGGCATAGGAATCGGTAGATCCCTGAGTATTATTAATAATAATGCAATGGATTCTTTGTTAACCTATGGAGTTGGTCTCTTCCAATTCTATTATGCTACGATTCTGTTAGGAATTCTGGGAGTTGAAGTCCAAAACACCCGGACAGAGGGCCGAAGTTTGCCCATGCCTGACCTATTGCATGAACAAATGGAAGAATTCTGGGATCTGAATGATTTTTAATGATGCAATGCAACAAATTTCAGAAGGAAGGGGGAGGATGGGATTCCCACTGGGAACCAATTGCTTTATTTTGCCCCCCACTTTTAACCCATTAACAAAAACACAACCCAAAACCATTCACATTTTCAGGCCAGGTGTCGCCTGGAGTCTTTGAGTTATAGATTTAACATTTCAAGTAGTAAACCGGAGCCTGGACCAGGGCTTGGCGGAGGAGGGACTACAACTCCCATCATCCCCAACACAATACTGTTTGAGGAAGGCGGAATAAAGGGGAGAGCCATATTTGCCCCATGCTTTCCCCTTGCTTCTCCTTTCTGGTCCTTAGCAGGAGTGTGAAATGTGTTGGAGGAACTAGAAATCCCTAGAAAGAGCACTTGTAGGGCATTTGTAGGATGCAAAGGGCATTTGCAAAGGGATACAAAGGGCATTTGTAGGATCTACGGTGCAAATTGGTGGGAAGTTGATCATAGAATTGCACAGGAGAACCTAGAACCCAGAGAGGTTTTTGTTTTTTTAAAATGTGTTTTGATTCACGAGGGTTGAATGAAAAGTAATGCCTCCACCTTCGTTACTTAAGTTTGGTTGGGAATATTTTAATAAATCAAACGCAGGAATAATCCTTTGAATGTGCTCTTTAACGACCACTATTCACTTTCCCACATCGTCACCAGGCAATTGGATACATTTCTGCCAATGATGAACAAGTTTTCTGAAGCCGTCACGGAAGAAATCGATACTCTGTTTCTGCAACCGACGTCTCACAGGACCCATCATGCCAGATCTTGCGATAGCCAAGCAAAGCAATAATGTGACCCACACGTTCTTGTGAAATGCCGATTATGCTTGAAATTTCTCTTTGAGTGATACGACGATCATCCTGAATCAATCTGTCAAACTTTTGCTTGTGGTTGCTGTCACAGGACGTCCAACTCTTTGTTCGTCCCGCAAGTCAAATGTTCCCACCTCAACATCTTGAAACTTACTCGCCCAACGATGCACAGGACTCACATCAACACAATCGCCATGAACAGCTTGCTTTCTCGGAGAAATCTCCTTTGGGGTGACACCTTCTGCTGTCAAGAATTCAGTGACTGCACGTTGCTTAAGTCGCATTGTCTGACCGTCTGCGCAGGGTTCCATACTTCGCACTTCAACAACACAACCGTTCAATGCTAAGGCTTCCCCGTCTGCGCAGGGTTCCATACTTCACACTTTAACAACACAACCATTCAGTGCTAAGGCTTCCTGCCAAATGGAACTGTAGAGGAGAGTCTACTGAACAAGCCAGGACCTGCCGCAGACCAGGACTGCCATCTGTTGAGGAGTTACGAAGGTGGAGGCATTACTTTTCATTCAACCCTCGTATGATGTTGTAGCTTCAGACCTATATACATGGGCAGTTTTGCTGGTGGGGCTAGAGGAGGGGGCGGGGCTAGAGGAGGGGGCGGGGCTAGGGAAGAGTACGAGACAGGGCTTCCCAAGAGCCCGAGACAGGGCTGAGCCTCTATATCTCCCCTGAGGCGCTTGTTAGAACACAGGGGCGGGGTATAGAGGTTCAGCCCTGTCAGGCACTTGGGAAGAGGCCCTGCCCCTCCTCTAGCCCCGCCCCCTCCTCTAGCCCCGCCTCCTGTGTCTTGGCATGCACCACAGGACAGGGATAGAAGCTCAGCCCTGCCTCAGTGCTCGTAACTCCGCCCATCCCAGTCCTGGCCGCCCATTTGTCTTGGACTAGGGGAGAGGCTCAGCCCCGCCCTCTTGAGCAGGAGCCACGCCCACCCCTCTAAGCCACGCCCCCTTTCCAGGAGGTGCTGAGTCATATTTTTTCTGGAAAGGGGACAGTAGGCCAAATAAGTTTGGGAACCACTGGTCTAGAAGAAGGAGCTATTTGCCAAGTGTATCTCCCTGGCTTGGTGTATGTTTTGGAAACAGTAGCCAAGAAAAGAAAATTCCAAAAGTTCAGGACCTGATTGACAAATGGATCGCCTTCACCTTTGTGGATGTGTTGGAGATGGCACGACCCCAAGAAAGTGAAGTCCAAAAGCGGGACTTAGTTGCCATTTTGGAGACGGAAGCCACAACTGAAAGGAAAGTCCAAGGAAGGACCTAACCTGAATTGGACTGGATGGAAAAAAGAGGGAGAAGGCCAGAGCAAAAGGATGTCCTTGGCATCGTAAGGCACCTGCAAGAGAGCTAGAGCTGGCCGACTGACCGATGGACAAGAGTGGACTAAAGGACGATGACGACGGCAACCTCCGCTGTCCTCAGACGTACATGGCCCTGGACATCACGAAGGCTTTGTCGGTGGGCAGCGGGGTCAAAGCGGCCTCGTCCTCCATGGCCGGGAAGGAGAGGCCGTCGTAAATGGGGTTGATCTGGTCCAAATAGTCGTCGTCCTCCAAACCCGGCCCGGCTTCGCTGGCCGCCTCCCGCTCCTCCAGCGTGGGCAGTTCGTGGTACCGGGGAGCCTCCTGCAAAAAGCAAATAAAGGATGAAAAGGGACAAGAAAGAGAGCAGGCATCCGTCCCTACTCCGTTCCTCCTTTTCCTCACCTGAAAGTGGCTGAAATCTTGAGATAAGTTGCCAAGGTATTGCTTAGGAGCAGGCATGGGCCAACTTGGGCCCTCCGGGGGTTTTGGACTTCAACGCCCACAATTCCTAACAGCCTACCGGCTGTTAGGAATTGTGGGCGCTGAAGTCCAAAACCCCCGGAGGGCCCAAGTTGGCTCATGCCTGCATTATTCTACAGGTATAGAAACACTCCACTTGCTTCATTTCCAACAGACCTCTGAGGATGCCATTGGTCACAGATGCAGGCGAAACGTCAGGAAAGAATGTTGCTGGAACATGGCCAGACAGCCTGAAAAACTCACAGCAACCCAATGATTCTGGCCATGAAAGCCTTCGACAACATAATAATAATAATGATAATGATCATAATAATAATAATAATTTGCTGTGGTCACTTCCCTCCTTTTTTTGGAGTGCCAAAATGGAATTATTATTATTATTATTATTATTATTATTATTATTATTTTACTGTTTTTTTGTATCAGTAAATAATAGTAATAGTAATAACAACAACAATAATTTTCTGTGGTCACTTCCCTCCTTTTTTTGGAGTGCCAAAATGGAATAATAATAATAATAATAATAATAATAATAATAATAATAATAATAATAATGTGCTGTGGTCACTTCCCTCTTTTTTGGAGTGTCAAAATGGAATTATTATTATTATTATTATTATTATTATTTTACTGTGTCTATGTGTCAAAATAATAATAATAATAATAATAATAATAATAATAATAATTCCATTTTGGCACTCCAAAAAAGGAGGGAAGTGACCACAGCAAATTATTATTATTAGTAGTATTTCATTTTGGCACTCCAAAAAAATGAGGGAAGTGACCACAGCAAATTATTATTATTATTATTATTATTTCATTTTGGCACTCCAAAAAAAGAAGGGAAGTGACCACAGCAAATTATTATTATTATTATTATTATTATTATTATTATTATTATTTTACTGACACAAAAGGGAAGTGTTCGACTTGTGATTTTGTGATACGAAATCCAGCATATCTATCTTGTTTGCTGTGTCATAATAAAATAACAATAATAATAATAATAATTCCATTTTGGCACTCCAAAAAAAGGAGGGAAGTGACCACAGCAAATTCAAGTGTTTTACGTACAAATAGTTTTTGCATCTCATTCTCTGCAATGTTAGAAACTGAAGGAAAGTTTCTTTGGAGGAGAAAATTCTTATTTGCAGAGAAGGGACTTTTGTGCTTCTCTGTAGCAAACTCTCCTAGTTTACGTCTGTCTTTCTCTGATTTGTTTGCCATTTGGACCACATTCTGCCTGAGACTGGAATGCTAAATGCGTTCTGTCATTCTTTGCAAACCACTTCCCATTCCGATGTGATTCCGCCCGTTCTTTTCCCCGCTCGCTTGGCCACCGACTTCCCCTCACCTCGGTTGTGGTGGGAGCCACCCCTCCAAAGAAATCCTCGGTGGCGCTGGGTTCCAAATAGGAACTTTTGAGCGGGATATTTTCAACCTCATTGGGGTTAGGCACCTGGAATAAACCACAGAAGCCGTGAAGACGGAGTCGCACCCTCCGCCGCGGGGCGATAGAGAAAGGCAGCCCAAAACCTCCTTCGAGCAAGCAAGCGTTTGGGCCATGCAGATGGGTTTGTTCTTAATATCACCGGTGCAATTTAATCTTCATGACTTTCAAATGATCGCAACATGAAACGCCCGGGTGAGTCTTTGCAAGCCTTGAAAATAGGAGGAGAATTGGTGAGAATTGCACGTGAGAATTTAGGTGAGAATTGCACGCAACCAGGAGGCAATGCACTCCGCAAAGGGGAGAATTTGCACAATTGACGTGAGCAATGGAGACTCGTGGCAAAGAATTGGAATGGTGTTGGAGAAATCAAAGCCCAGCATTGACTAATGGACTCTTTCCTTCTTCCTTTCGGTGATTTGCCATCTCTAAGGATGCCAAACACCCATTGTCGTTTTAGGAGAAAAAGTACAACTTCCAGAAGGGTCCAAAGTGTTCTTCTGGAAGTTGCGGTTCAAAAAAAGGAAAGAAAAGCGAGTTTCCCAAAGCTCTGCCAAAGGAGTGGGCAGGAGGAGCAGCATGCAGCCCACTCACACTTGGGCACAGCAGCAGAGAGGGTGAGCGAGATCTGGGAGGTGTCCTCCTGAGAACGTATTTAGAGATACAAACCAGATTGGGAAGCACGCCGTGCTGCAAGCAGCGCAGAGACAAAAACTTACCGGTTCTGTTTCATCAGACAGCTGGCAAGGCGGGGGCGGCTTGTATGGCGGAGGCCCTTCTAAGCTGCAACGACAAAAAGGGAACGAGAAAGTTGGGGAAATTGGAAGTATTTTACCACTTCATCGCATTTACTACGAGGGTTGAATGAAAAGTAATGCCTCCACCTTCGTAACTCCTCAACAGAAGGCAGTCCTGGTCTGTGGCAGGTCCTGGCTTGTTCAGTAGACTCTCCTCTACAGTTCCTTCCATTTGGCAGGAAGCCTTAGCATTGAACGGTTGTGTTGTTAAAGTGTGAAGTATGGAACCCTGCGCAGACGGGGAAGCCTTAGCATTGGACAGTTGTGTTGTTAAAGTTCGAATTATGGAACCCTGCGCAGACGCCGAAGCCTTAGCATGGAACAGTTGTGTTGTTAAAGTGTGAAGTATGGAACCCTGCGCAGACGGGGAAGCCTTAGCAATGAACGGTTGTGTTGTTAAAGTGCAAAGTATGGAACCCTGCGCAGACGGGGAAGCCTTAGCAATGAACGGTTGTGTTGTTAAAGTGCAAAGTATGGAACCCTGCGCAGACGGGGAAGCCTTAGCATTGAACGGTTCTGTTGTTAAAGTGCCAAGTATGGAACCCTGCGCAGATGGTTGGTCAATGCGACTTAAGCAATTTGCAGTCACTGAATTCTGCCAGCCCGTTTAACTTGGATAGGTGAGACTCTACTGTATAATAATAATAATAATAATAATAATAATAATAATAATAATAATAATAATAATAATAATAGTTTTGTGCTAGTAAGAGCTGTTTGATTGTAGAATATGCTATTTTCAAGTCTTTGAATTGAGGCTGGATGGCCATCTGTCAAGAGGGCTTAAAAGGGGTTAGACTGGATGGCCTTTGGGGGTACCTCTATAATAGTAGTAGTAATAATAATAATAATGTGTTGTCAAAGGCTTTCATGGCCGGGATCACAGGGTTGTTGTATGACTTTCAGGCTGTGTGGCCATATTCCAGAAGTATTCTCTCCTGACGTTTCGCCCACATCTATGGCAGGCATCCTCAGAGGTTGTGAGGTACCTCACAACCTCTGAGGATGCCTGCCATAGATGTGGGCGAAACGTCAGGAGAGAATACTTCTGGAACATGGCCACACAGCCCGAAAGACATACAACAACCCAATAATAATAATAATAATAATAATAATAATAATAATAATAATAATAATAATAAAAACTTTATTTATACCCCGCCACCATCTCCCCGTGGGGACTTGGGGCAGCTCACAATGTTATAAAAGTAACAGCGCAAATACATAAACAATACACACAGTTTAAAACACAAGAAGATGATTCTATGATTCTATACTAAGGGAGACTCATTGAGTAACATAAGGGTTTGCATGGCCATCTGTCAGGAAAGCTTGAATGGTTCTTCCTACCTGGCAGAAGGGGATTGGACTGAATGCCCTTCGAGGGTCCCTTCCAACGATATGATTCTACCCCCTAGACCTTTCCCCTGCTTCTCACACACACAACACTGGGTTGCAGATTGGCTCACTTACTCGTCCTCTTCGTGGTCCATGCGGTTCTTCTGTTGCTGGCGGCAGATGAGGACGCCGGTGGCCACCACGGCCAAGGCCACGATGCCCGCGATGAGGCCGCCGATGATGCCCCCGGTGGTGCCCGCCCCGTCCAAGTTGGGCTTGTCTGAGGAAAAAATGAGAGAAGGACAGAGGATTGAACCAAAGGTAAACACTCTCACCTGGCCCGCCTTGCATTCGAACTCGGCCTCACCCGCCCCAAGCATCCCTTCTTTGCTTTATGTGTTGCTGAAGGCTTTCGTGGCCGGAATCACTGGGTTGCTGTGATTTTTTTTGACTGTATGGGCATGTTCCAGAAGCATTCTCTCCTGTCATTTCATAGGTTTAGATGCACTTGCCTCACTGCAAACAGAACCTCCGAAGATGCCTTTAGCCACAAATGCAGGCAAAATGTCAGGAGAGAATGTTGCTGGAACATTGGCCATACAGCCAGAAAACCCAGAGCAACCCACTTCTTTGGTCTTTCGCGTCCCTATTTTAATGCTTCCGTCTTCGGCCACTAAGTGGCACCCTTGCGCCGCCTTGCAACATTGAGCATTTCTGGGCGCATCTTACTCCAGGTTGAGTCTCTTTCTGCCCGAAAGGCTTTAGGACCTGAAGTGTTTGGGATTATTTCCCAGGATTTTGGGACATCTGCATATACAGATAACAAGCTATATCTCCGAGATGTGGCCAAAGTCTAAACGCGCATGGATTGCACAGGGTTTCCTTATGCGTGGAATCTTCAGAAATGGTTTTGCCAGTTCTACAATACGCCCGATCTTGATGGGCAGCCCTTCTTGGCTGGGGGAACATTCCTCTTTTTTTGCTCTGTGGCTCCCAGAATTCCATGCAAAGCATAATGACAGCACAAAAACAGGCAACGACTGGAGATAGAGTCACCATGACTTCCCTTGATATGGACACTAGACTTCTATGGATGCAGCCTAGAATCACATTGGCTTTTTAAGCTGCTGCAAGACACCCCTCGATCCTTCTATTGATGCAGCCTAGAACTGCATTGACTTTTTAAGCTGCTGCATGACACTCTTGGCTTATGTTCACCTTTGCTAACATTATTCCAGGTGAGGCCTGACCAAAGCAGAACAGGTGGGACTATAACATCCCTCGATGGACACTAGACTCCTATGGAGGCAGCCTAGAATCACATTGGCTTTTTAAGCTGCTGCATGACTCTCTTGGCTCATGCTCAGCTTTGCTAAAGTGTAACATTATTCCAGGTGAGAATGACCAAAGCGCAACAGAGCAGAACTGGGACATCCCTCGATCCTTCTATTGATGCAGCCTAGAATTGCATTGGCTTTTTAAGCTGCTGTATGACTCTCTTGGCTCATGCTCAGCTTTTCTAAAGCATAACCTTATTCCAGTTGAGAGTGACCAAAGCGGAACAGAGCAGAACTAGGACATCCCTCGATCCTTCTATTGATGCAGCCTAGAATCACATTGGCTTTTTAAGCTGCTGCATGACACACCTCGATCCTTCTATTGATGCAGCCTAGAATCACATTGGCTTTTTAAGCTGCTGCATGACACACCTTGATCCTTCTATTGATGCAGCCTAGAATTGCATTGGCTTTTTAAGCTGCTGCATGACACACCTCGATCCTTCTATTGATGCAGCCTAGAATTGCATTGGCTTTTTAAGCTGCTGCATGACACACCTCGATCCTTCTATTGATGCAGCCTAGAATTGCATTGGCTTTTTAAGCTGCTGCATGACACACCTCGATCCTTCTATTGATGCAACCTAGAATTGCATTGGCTTTTTAAGCTGCTGCATGACACACCTCGATCCTTCTATTGATGCAGCCTAGAATCACATTGGCTTTTTAAGCTGCTGCATGACACACCTCGATCCTTCTATTGATGCAGTCTAGAACTGCATTGGCTTTTTAAGCTGCTGCATGACTCTCTTGGCTCATGCTCAGCTTTGCTAAAGCAGAACATTATTCCAGGTGAGAATGACCAGAGCGGAACTGGGACATCCCTCAATCCTTCTACTGATGCAGCCTAGAATCGTGTTGGCCTTTTTAGACGCCGCATCACACTCTTAATGAGCCAGATATCCGAACCTCTCCTCATTTTGGCCTGGGGTGTGGAAAAGGTTGCCAAGAGCCCTTCTTTTTCTCCTTCCTTCTGCAAGACCCGAGGCGTGCATCCTCCTCCGTGTGCCATCTTCCCGCTGCCAGCTTGGCGTGTTCATCCACCAACTGATCCCTTCTTCAACTCTCCCGGGAGAGCCCATAATTACACGCAGCCCCATCTATTATGCATGGACAGGCTTGCAGCAAGTGGCAGCGCGTGCCCTCCTTTGCATCTGCTCAAAATTAGTATTTTTTTTTTCGAGGTTAAAAACGGACTCGTCTTTCTTCCCTTTCCCTCCTTTCCTCCCCACTTTCCGTGCTGCCGAGGCTTAGCGAGAAATATCCTCCAACCCAGAGGGAAGGAAACCGTACAAGGCAAAGCAGAGAAAGATGGGCTTGGCTGTCTGAAAAGAGGAAAAAAGAGAGAGAAAAGGAAGGACGGCCGGAAGATGGAGGAAAGAGGGAAAAAGGCTTAAAGGATTAGATGATTTGGAGAGCTTAGAAATGCAGATGAGTGCGGAGAAATATGACAGTATGAAATCAGAGGATCATAACAGGGGCCGAGTCAAGCATCCTCCAGCTCAAATCCCTTCTCAAAAAAGGTCTCATTCCCAAAGCTGAAAGGCCAAAACCAAGCCAGCGAGGGTCCGGTCAGGGCCGGCCCTAGGTAATTTTCAAGCGTAGGCGAACAGAATTTTGCCACGGCCCCCCAAAACCAATCACTGAAAAATGAAAGCATTGGATAAGCAAAAATGTTGGATAATAAAGAGGGATTAAGGAAAAGCCTATTAGGCATCAAATGACATCAAGATTTTACAAATTAAGCACCAAAACATCAGGACAATAAATAAAGAACAACACTCTGAAAACTGGGGAAATCCAGACAGGAAACAATCAGGGACAGCTAACACCTCCCAAAAAAATATTCTCCCAGGCAAGAAGAAGCCAGGCCTTGAAGCCACAGGGCCATTAAATGCTAATCAAGGTGATTAATTACAACACTCACGCCTGCTTCAAAGAGTTCTTTCTCCCACCCTGGACCTTCTACAGATATATAAACCCCACTTACTTAGCTTCCAAGTTCCCACAACCTCACAATCTCTGAAGGCCCCAAAGGTGGGCCCGCGCCAGCTGGAAGGCCCAGCACGGGTGCCGGGAGGCCCAAAGGAGAAGGTGACAGTGGGTGGTGCCATCCTCCCGGGGGCCTCAACTGCGCCCCCAGGATGACGGTGCCACAGGCAAGTGCCTAATTCACCTTGCAGTTGGACCGGCCCTGGGTCCGGTGGCCAGATCTCAGGGGTCACCTTGCAAAGAGAGTCATCTTGCATCTTTGAGAGGCCACATGCAAAGCTAGAGGTGGTCACCGTCTTCAAAAATTGCAGATGTTCTTTAACAAGGAAGGACATATTGTCACAACGAGGCGGCCACAGTTTACTTTTGCTCAGGCCGACTGGGAAGGGCATGGACTTGTTTCTCCGCTCTCCTCTTATGTTTTGCAACAAGTGAAATAAGGTGGAGATGAAGGCAGTATACATTATTTTAGTAGTTATACATTATTTTAAGTCTTTATCAACCAATTGTGTGTTGATAAATCGCCTCCTTCTACTGTTGCCGCTCGGGCTCCTTTTCTCTCCCTTCGGCTTCTCCTTCCTCCCTTCTTTAGGCTGTAAATTGTAATTTTTTATTATTTATAATAGTCTTTTAGAGTTTACTGAAAAACTGCAAAACAGCGAATCCGCGAAAAGTGAACCGTGAAGTAGTGAGGGAACACTGTTTTTCTTCATAGTCCGGCTGCCCAACAGTCTGTGGGATCGTGAACCTCCACTTGAAAATTTGGAGTATTATTATCACATGCCATTTGGGGAGACGGATCAAATGCTCTGTTTTGGGGACTTTTTCCTCCCGGTGCCGAGTTTCGATGCCTTTCCTACTCTGCCTATTTTGTGTGCTGCGGGCTTTAGCTCTCTTTTGTCCCGCGGATCTTTGCTACTCTTCGCATTGTGTACAAAAAGCCCAGAACAAAATGCGAGCCTCCCAGTTTGGGATTCAAAAGGCAAAGAGTGGACAATGGCAACCGAACCGGTCAGACCGGAGACGCGAGTCGGTTTCCCGTCCGCGAGATGTGCCCAATGAACCACGGAGGGATTTGTCCCCAAACTGATGCCGAAACAGGTACATGCAGTTACTCAGAGGGTGTGAGGGAGTTTGCTCACGATGGGCGGAAAGGTGAGTCAGGCTCGGGCGGCGATATTTCGAAATCCTGTCTTGTCGTCGTTGTTGGTGGCTCACCAGCTCCGAAACCAGTCTCTTTGGAAAGTGGAGGAAATGAAAACAGAGGGCCCTTTGGTTCTCTCTCTGGACAAGAGAGAGTTGCATTCCGAAGCCATGACGACACCGCATTACGGCACATGCATGCGTGCCTCCCACACCACGACAACGACAGACGAGGCCTTGGCTTCATTTCACACCCGGCAAAAGGAGCACAGAGACCACACTCCCCGCTCTCTTGCCTTTGCCTCCTCTGTTGTCTCTTTGGGAGGCCATAAGGTTTTATCTTATCTCTGCTGCGGCCTCTGGCAAGCAAAGTCCAGTCTCTCCTTCTCTTCGTCACCGGCAAAGAATGCTGACCGGCCAAACAGATTAAAAGGAAATGATTCAGTTTGTGGATTTCAGTGTTAAGACTAATGCCATGGGTATCCCAAAAGTCAGCGAATGAACGTAGTTTGGCACCACTTGAACTGTCTTAGCAAAGGTAAAGGTTTTCTGCTGACGTTAAGTCCAGTTGTGTCCGACTCTGGGGGTTGGTGCTCATCTCCATTTCTAAGCCGAAGAGCCGGCGTTGTCCATAGACACCTCCAAGGTCATGTAGCCACTGGCATGACTACATGCAGCACTGTTACTTTCCCACCGGAGCAGTACCTATTGATCTACTCACACTCTGTGGGTTGGGGTTCATCTCTATTTCTAAGCTGAAGAGCCGGCGTTGTCCATAGGCACTTCCAAGGTCATGTGGCCATTGGCATGACTACATGCAGCACAGTTACTTTCCCACCGGAGCAGCATCTATTGATCTACTCACACTCTGGGGGTTGGTGTTTATCTCCATTTCTAAGCCGAAGAGCTGGCGTTGTCCGTAGACACCTCCAAGGTTATGTGGCCACTGGCATGACTGCATGGAGCACTGTTACTTTCCCGCCGGAGCAGTACCTAATGATCTACTCACACTCTGAGGATTGGTGCTCATCTCCATTTCTCAGTTGAAGAGGCGGTGTTGTCCGTAGACACCTCCAGCCTCTGCTTAGAATTCTACAGTTGGAAGGATCCTCCAAAAGCCATCAAATCCAATCCCATTATGTTGTGCACAAAGACACAATCCAAGCCTTCCCAAGAGATGGCCATCCAGCCTCTGCTTAGAGTCCTACAGTTAGAAGGGCACCCAAAGGTAATCCAGTGCAACCCCAATCTGTTATGCACGAAGATACCATGCAAGCCTTTCCAAGAGATGGCCATCCAGCCTCTGCTCTAGAATCCTAGAGTTGGAAGGGCTCCCCAAAGGCCATCGAGTCCATTCTGCCAGGTAGGATGACACGGTCCAAGCCCTCTCAACAGATGACCATCTAGTCTCTGCTTAAAAACCTTGATCCGCACACTAGACTCCTATTGCCACTACCTAGTATCACATTGGCCTTTTTAGCTGCTATATGACATGGTTGACTCATGACGTGTGAGTTAGTACCAAGGCTTTCTGCTCTTTGGGGGATTTTGGGTTGCAACTTCTCCTCCTAATGGTCTGAAATGTGCCCGGCTGTGGCTCCGCCTGGCACGGCTCTCTTAGGAAACCAGCCTTTCCCTTCCCGTGTCTGCATTCCTGGAAGGTTTCAACTGGCAAGATAAAAAAGGAAGGGCAGATAAGGCCGGCAGAGCACCGCACAGGTTTTGGCCAGGCCTCTGGCTCTGTTCCTGAGAAAAGAGACTCCGATCCCTCCTTCTCTTCTTCCCGAAACGCAAGCTGCTCCCTGGGTTTCAGCCCCTCCCTCGGGAATCTCTTTGGCCCTGTTTACTCGAAACTGGAGCAAAGAGAAAAGAGAGACTTTGCTTTCGGTCTTGGATCACTTGGTGCTCTTTCCTTGGGCGCCAACATTCAGAAACAGCGGCTCTCTATCCGCATTGCAGAATTGTACCGCTTTGAGATCCCTTTTTAGCTGCCATGTTTCCGCCCTTTGCAAACCTGGGATTTGCAGTTTCCGGGAAGCGTTAAGCGCTCCCTGGCTGAAAATTCCAGCATCTTCTCTAAATTTCAATGTGCATTTTACACTGTTGAATGAATGCCTTCTGGCATCCCTTCAACTATCATGGCTCAATGTTATTGAATCTTGGGAATTGTAGCTTTACAAGGTCTTGGGCCTTCTCTGCCTCGCCCAAAACTACAACTTCCATCATTACACTGCAGTTCAAACAGTGCCAAATTACATTACTTCTTGCTTCATTTTCTCCTTGTGGAGATAAAAAGTGGGGTATAAATAAATATAATAATAATATATTATTATTATCTATATCTATCTATCTATATAATAAAAGTGAAATCGGAGTATGTATCAGCGTTTTGATCAGGGGTCTCCAAACTTTTTAAGAAGAGGGCTGGTCCACAATCCTTCAGACTCTGGAGGGGCCGAATTATCATTTGAAAAAAAAATACAAACAAATTTCTATGCATACTGCACATGTCTTATTTGTAGTGCAACAACAACAACAACGAAAGAACAATACAATACTTAAAAATGAAAACAATTTTAACCAACATAAACCTATTAGGATTTCTATGGAAAGTGTGGACCTGCTACTGGCCAATGAGATAGTCAAGTTAATTAGGATTGTTGTTGTTGTTGTGTGCCTTCAAGTCATGTCAGACTTTGGCCGAGGCGAAGTCTAAAATTAATTATTTATTTACTGCATTTATTTACTACATTTATATCCCATCCTTCTCACCCCAAAGGGGACTCAGAGCAGCTGTATGTACATACAATATATTATATTATTAGCATAACACAATATTAGCATTATATATTACTATATTGAACTATACCACTATACTATTATATAATATGTAATATATAGCATATAATTAATATTATTATATGGAATTTCTATTAGTATTATATTGCATAACATAAGATTATTATCAATATTATATGAATATACAATATATTATATTATTAAAACTGATATAAAAATATTATATTATAAAACTGAGGGCGGGGGCCAGGTAAATGACCTTGGAGGGCCGCATCCGGCCCCCGGGCCTTAGTTTGGGGACCCCTGGTTTTGATGTTTAATAGGCTTTTCCTTCATCCCTCCTTATTATCCAACATATTCGCTTATCCAACATTCTGCCGGCCTGTTTATGTTGGATAAATGAGTCTCTACTGTAGCACCACATCAAGTAGGAAATAAGCTACCACTTATAAAGTGGGGAGGCAAATTTAACTAATTTACGACGTTGGAATGAGGAAGTGCTGTCACAGTGGATGATGAAGCAGCTGTTCCCCCCTGTGGCCAGAATCGAACATCCCCTCAGACAACATTATTTATTTATTTATTTATTTATTTATTTATTTATTTATTTATTTACGGTATTTATATTCCGCCCTTCTCACCCTGAAGGGGACTCAGGGCGGATCGCATTATATACATATATGGCTAACATTCAATGCCCATATACACACAGAACTGAGACATCATCCACTGTGACGGCACTTCCTCATTCCAACGTCATAAATTAGTTAAATTTGCCTCCCCACTTTATAAGTGGTACCTTATTTCCTACTTGATAGATGCAACTATCTTTCGGGTTGCTAGGTCAGCAACGAGTTGGGGCTATTTTTTTTTTTAATTGACAGGTGCTCACCCCGCCACGGGATGGCCTCGAACTCATGACCTCATGGTCAGAGTGATTTACTGCAGCAAGCTGCTCACGAGCCTGCGCCACAGGATGTTGTGGATGTTGTCCATCTACAACCTTATGCATTTTATTAATGGGATAATTCATTAAAAAAAATTAAAATCCCTTTTCAAATAACCCGGGCATCGCCAGGTACCCAACCAGGTATATAGTAATAAAAGTCAGTGTTTGTGGGTATGTATGTTTGTTTGTATGTATGTATGTATGTATGCGGCGGTGTATACTTCCGCCCTGGGATCTGACTCCCACAGACCACTGCAACCCCCCATAAAAGATGCATCTGGAGCAGTTTGGACAAGGATGGACCGCGTATGAAGGAATTTGCAGTACCATCACCTGCTTTACAGACCACACAACCCCCACCAATGACAGACTAGGACCAAGCCTGGAACACAAACTCCCTATGACTTTCAACCCTGGAGAATTTGGTGAACAATGGAACATGGATGATAGGATCTGAAGTACCTTCACCCACATCCAGAGACTATTCCTAACCCCCTCAGTCATGTATCTGTACCAAAGATGGCACACACCCCCATGACTCTTCTTATATACTGCTGAGGTTTTTGGGAGGATTGACCACAAATGATGGGATTTCCAGTACCTTCACCCCATCCAGAAACTACTGCAAACCCCATCGGCCATAGATCTGCATCAATGGGCCCATTCATAATATCCAAAACAACTCAATGCCCACTACTAATAACCCGGGCACCGCCGGGACCCCAAGCTAGTTAATAATAATAATAACAACACAGTCCTAGACACTTGGGAAGTGTTCGACTTGTGATTCTGTGATACAAAATCCAGCATATAGATCCCGTTTGCTGTGTCAGATTATGTTGCTGTGTTAATAATAATAATAATAATAATAATAATAATAATAATAATAATAATAGATGCACAATAGAAGCAGGCATGGGCAGTTAGTAGGCTGTTAGGAATTGTGAGAGTTGAAATCCAAAATACCTGGAGGGCTGAAGTTTGCCCATGCCCGTGTTAAAGCAATCCTTAAAGTGCTATTATTGTGTTGAGTAAAAGCAGCCGCACTATATCAATGGCAGTGATATGATTTTGCGCCAACTGCCGTGGCAGCTCCGCCACATTATGATTCCACCATGGAGCAACTTGCAGTTTACTTATTCGTTTTCTCCTGTCTTTTTATATAGGAACTCGAAGTGCATCTACACTGTAGAATGAATGTGGCTTGATACCAATCTCTCAGTGCTATGGAATCCTGTTAATTGTAGTTTTACAAAGTGCTGGTACTTCACCAAACTACAATTCCCCAGGAGGCCATAACGCTGAGCCATGGTTGTGAACAGTGGGGCCAAACTGCATTAATTGTGCAGCACAGACGCACCCTTGTGCATTGAGTTCTCTGGTGCCTCCCTAAACTACAAATCCCAAGGTTCCGCGGCTGTCACACTACAATATTGCGCAAACGTGGATGGAGGGGATCTCCAGAGTCAAGGGAAAGGAGTGCAAAACTCGTAAGACGATGATTCATGGGGTGCAAACAGTGTCCTCTTAGAAGAAATCAGCCCTCTGCTTGGAAGGGATATTATTAGTCGAGGGAGGAGGGTGTAATTAGCTTTATTTAGTCTCTGACGCTGGCAGGCTTTCAGGTGACACGGGGCATTTGGCACAGAGCAGTGAACTTGGTGCAATTAGAGTTTGCTTACTTATTATTATTATTATCATCATCATCATAATCATTTGCAGATGGATACCAATGCCAGCATTTTGCTCAGACTCTTATTGTGGTGTCCACAAGTGCATCCGCACTGTGGAATGAATGCAGTTTGGCACCACTTGAACATTCAACCAGCATTCATGAGGATTAGTAGAGGCCAGATTATTATTATTATTATTATTATTATTATTATTATTATTATTATTGACTTTGAGTCAACTAGCACTCATGGGGCTTGGTAAATGCTGCAATAACAACAACGCAGCTAACCAGCATTCATGGGGATTAATAGTTGCCAGATTATCATCATCATCATCATCATCATCATTTGCAGATGGATACCAATGCCAGCATTTTGCTTGGACTCTATGAATGCAGTTTGGCACCACTTGAACTGTGCCATTGCTCAGAGATACAGAGTCCTGGGAGTTGTAGTTTACACTCTTGGGCAGGGAAGACTTTGCAAAACAGGATGGTGTATGCAGCATGGTGGGAAAATGACCAAGTTTACACATTGCATGATAATAGTAGTAATATTACTAATAATACATCACACAGTCCTAGACACTTGGGAAATGTTTGACTTGTGATTTTGTGAAACGAAATCCAGCATATCTATCTAGTTTGCTGTGTCATAAAATAATAATAATAATAATAATAATAATAATAATAATAATAATAATAATAATGAGAAGACCTGGCTGTGGCTCACAAATGGGACCCTGAAGAAGGAGACAGAAGGCCTGATCCTTGCAGCCCAGGAGCAAGACATCAGGACAAAGGCAATTCAGGCCAAGATCAAAAAATCAGCTGATAACCCAAAATGCAGACTCTGCAAGGAAACCGACGAAACCATTGATCATATCCTCAGCTGCTGTAAGAAAATCGCACAGACAGACTACAAACAGAGGCACAACTATGTGGCCCAAATGATCCATTGGAACTTATGCCTCAAGTACCACCTCCCAGCAGCAAAGAACTGGTGGGATCACAAACCTGCAAAAGTATTGGAAAATGAGCACGCAAAGATACTGTGGGTCTTCCGAAACCAGACTGACAAAGTTCTGGAACACAACACACCAGACATCACAGTTGTGGAAAAGAAAAAGGTTTGGATCATTGATGTCGCCATCCCAGGTGACAGTTGCATTGACGAAAAACAACAGGAAAAACTCAGCCGCTATCAGGACCTCAAGACTGAACTGCAAAGACTCTGGCAGAAACCAGTGCAGGTGGTCCCGGTGCTGATGGGCACACTGGGTGCACACTTTGTCAGTCTGGATTCGGAAGTCCCACAGTATCTTTGCATGCTCATTCTCCAATATTTTTGCAGGTTTGTGATCCCACCAGTTCTTTGCTGCTGGGAGGTGGGACTTGAGGCATAAGTTCCAGTGAATCATTTGGGCCACATAGTTGTGCCTCTGTTTGTAGTCTGTCTGTGCGATTTTCTTACAGCAGCTGAGGATATGATCCATGGTTTTGTCGGTTTCCTTGCACAGTCTGCATTTTGGCTCATCAGCTGATTTTTCAATCTTGGCCTGAATTGCCTTTGTCCTGATGTCTTGCTCCTGGGCTGCAAGGATCAGGCCTTCTGTCTCCTTCTTCAGGGTCCCATTCGTGAGCCAGAGCCAGGTCTTCTCTTTATCAGCTTTTCCTTCAATTTTGTCAAGGAACTTTCCATGCAGTGTTTTGTTGTGCCAGCTGTCAACTCTAGTTTGTAGTGCGGTTTTCTTGTACTGGTTTTTTGTCTGCTGTGCTTTGAGGAGTTTATTATTATTATTATTGCTTTCACTGAAAAAAGGCCTTTGGGGTCCCTTCCGTGCATTTGGAAGGTGTCTCCAAAGACCATCTAATCTGACCCACTTGCCCATGAAGTCTATGACCTGCATGCTTCCTTGTCCCAAACATGATTGGCATCAAAAGGCATATCTCGATATATAGTCTTATGTATGGTCAATGACCCCAGAAAACGTTCTGGCTGACCGTCCCTCGACCTTCCTCCACAATACCAGCCACTTGTTTATGGCCTTTTAAATCAAAACAGCTGCTCTGGCTTTTGGCAGAAGAAAACAAGGCGAAAATTCAGTTTGCAAGAGGGACTTCCAAGCTGGAGATTCATGGCACTGAGGGCCGGATCCGGACCGGGACCAAATCCAAATTGAATTTTTATGGGTCTTATTTGGATTAGTCTAAAGAAATCCTTTGAACTAGGCAACATCTAAATTGTAATATATACTGGAGAACAAATGCAGTGTGATCCCACTTTAAAATGCCATGGCTCCATGCCATGGGATCAAGGGAGTTGTAGTTTGCCCTCTATATTGTAGAATGAATACAGTTTGCCCCCGCTTTTGCTGTCATGGCCAAATGCTGGGAATTGCAGTTTGCAGTCTTTGGAAGAGAAGGGGAAAGACCTTGCAAAACTACAGGATCCCATAGCAAGGCAGTTCCAGTGGGATCCTATCAGGAATTTGGGCGTTGCAAAACTACAACTCCCAGGATCCCATAGCAAGGCAGTTCAAGTGGGATCCTATCAGGAATTCGAGTGTTGCAAAACTACAACTCCCAGGATCCCATAGCAAGGCAGTTCAAGTGGGATCCTATCAGGAATTCGAGTGTTGCAAAACCACAACTCCCAGGATCCCATAGCAAGGCAGTTCAAGTGGGATCCTATCAAGAATTCGAGTGTTGCAAAACTACAATTCCCAGGATCCCATAGCAAGGCAGTTCCAGTGGGATCCTATCAGGAATTCGAGCATTGCAAAACTACAACTCCCAGGATCCCATAGCAAGGCAGTTCAAGTGGGATCCTATCAGGAATTCGAGTGTTGCAAAACTACAACTCCCAGGATCCCATAGCAAGGCAGTTCAAGTGGGATCCTATCATGAATTCGAACATTGCAAAACTACAACTCCCAGGATCCCATAGCAAGGCAGTTCAAGTGGGATCCTATCATGAGTTCGAGCATTGCAAAACTACAACTCCCAGGATCCCATAGCAAGGCAGTTAAAGTGGGATCCTATCATGAAGTTGCAAAACTACAACTCCCAGGATCCCATAGCATTGCACCATGAGAGTTAAAGTAGGTGGAAAAGTCATTTCGCGTCACAAGAGCTTTCACCGGACTACAATGCCAAGAATTCCCAAACCAGCCTTAGGTTAGAAGAGGATGTTTTTACTGTCTTTTCATTCTCTCTCGCTTTCAGGGCTGTAAAAAACACAGATTATTTCAGCAGGAGAAAGCTCTGCATCCCCAAAAAATAACAATTCCAAGTATGTCAGCCTCCCGAGGCAGACAGGAGCAGAGCCAATTTGTTCAAAGAAAACACAACGTGGGGGAAACCGCTTGCGTTTGCAAAACCCAAAAGTGCAAATCCCAAGTCCCTATTAACGGCTGGAACCGGAAGGCAAAAGACATCCAAGTTCAGGCTTCTCTATCCTACCTCCTTGAGTAAGGGTTCATCTAACTTACTTTCCAAACTTTCTGTGTTGTTGCCGTGCTTTTGAGACATGCATTCTTTCACAGCACGGTCATTCAGTTTCAGTAACAAACCAGAGGTTAAACCAATCCCTTCTGAGAGTTTCATCTATATATATATATATAAAAGGGTAATGAAATTTCGGCCTAGGACAAAACAACAAAACTACACATCCCAGAAACACAACACTTGGCAGCACAAGCCCTCATCCATGCCTCTACGTTCATACAACAAAAAAGAAAAGAAAAATAAAGTCCTAATTAGAGGGAGAGGAAGAATTGTTTTTATCCAATTGCTGCCAGTTAGGAGGCTAAGCTTTGCCCATTTGGTTTCCTAGTAACCCACTCAGCCCAGGGGACAGGCAGAGTTAGGCCTCACTTAGGCCTCTTCCACAATGCCTATAAAATACAGATTATCTGATTTTAACTGGATTATATGGCAGTGTAGACTCAAGGCCCTTCCACACAGCTATATAACCCATTTATAATGGACTTAATGTCAGGAGAAAACCTTTATACTTTACCTTAACTATCACCAGTTCCTCAATACTTTATTTCCCATACCAACCTAGGATCAATCTTCCCTGTGCCTCATCAGAGCACAGACTGAATCCCTTTTTTAAACTCTGCACTTTTCCAACAAAACAGGCAGTTGGCTCCGCCTACTTCTCCATGGCAACCAGCCTCTGAGTGCTGAGATGCAATAACTGTAATACTTACTCTTTTAAAACACAAACACACAATTAAACGTAACATCTGTAAACCAAAAATTCATACTTCATTACAAGCAGTATTAACAGAAGTAAAGATAACCCATATAACTGGAACCAATATCAGACTTGGATAACTTTTGTGTTAGAGCTGTTGCTCTTTGTACCGGGAACTTTAATAAAACTTATTTTAAACCGACTCAAAAATGAACAATTGAGTCTCCTTGATCCCCTCAACCTAGGATCAATCTTCCCTGTGCCTCATCAGAGCACAGACTTAACAAGCAGTATTAACAGAAGTAAAGGTAACCCATATAACTGGAACCAATACATTGTAACCAATATCAGACTTGGATAACTTTTGTGTTCGAGCTGTTGCTCGTTTTCATTTTGTCTGGTACTGCCAAATTGAGCTTTGTACCAGGAACTTTAATAATACTATATGCTATTTGGACATATTTTCTTTGTACATAGACCATCTTGTGTTTGTCTAGGGTACCCAAGCTAGTCACATAACAAACATCACAATGCAAAAATCTGCAATCCAAATCAGAAACGTGCCTAATTTGCCAGCAATATTTGGGTACATCATTTCGCTTTGCAATTTTCCCCCGAAGGGAACCGAAAATATGTTCCCTCTTTGCTTCCATAGCAAAACGGTTCTTTAAAATAAAAAAAAGGGACGACTGCGACAGACAAGTGGATCAGAATTAATTAAAATCAATCCTGCTGGTGTTTTTCCAAGACCGGGAGGGAGGGAGATGGGGCTGTGTTTATTATCTTTTGCTGCCCTGAATGTGCAAAGGGAGGATGGCTTTCTGTCTTTTATGAACTCTTAAAAGGCAAAATCGGCTGAATGTGCAAAAGGGGCATATTCTCCGGCCTTTCCCCCCAAAAAGCCCAAATGCACTCCCAAAACACGACCACTTTGGGGCATTTCATTTGCAATTCATTCCCATCCCCAGCCAGATGTTTTAAATATTCATGCGGCGAGCAGATCACTGTCGCGGCAGAGTCCTCTCCGTCTCTTAACATTATTTGGCACAATATCTAAAATCCCAGTCCCCGAATCGTCTTCTTTCGGGGAGCAAAACGGAGACAAGACAAGCACAGTGTTTTGAGACAGCGTTTAATGACACACGAAAGGAAATAATAATTAAAGAGCCCACCAGGGACAATGAAACAAAACCCAACCCCGTAGACGACAAAAACCCCCCGTACGAAAATAACTCTCGAGTCCTTTTTTTGTTTTGTTTGTACAAGGTCGGGGATATTTACAAGCGATGATTGGGGATTGGGGGGCAACACCCGCTGGTCCCTTTAAGGCACAGCTTTGGGGAGGAGAAGGAAGGTGGGAACGAGGCCCCAAAATGGGGAGGCCCGGAAGGGTCCAAAGGGGAGCCAAGGACCGACAGAACCCACGCTTGCCCGTTTAGTGTGCGGGTTCAGTCTTTCTCAAACCGAAAGCAAAATGTAACTTTGTGGAGAAGGAGCCAAGACCAAATGGGTCCTGTCGTTTTTGGATGCAAATGCTAGCCATTGCAATGGTAGACTTGCTTCAGGGTGGAACATAGGAAGCAGTGCTCCTTGGTGCAAAATAGGAAGCATTGCTCCTTGGTGTAAAATAGGAAGCATTACTCCTTGGTGTAAAATAGGAAGCATTGCTCCTTGGTGTAAAATAGGAAGCATTGCTCCTTGATGGGAAATAGGAAGCAGTGCTCCTGAGTGTAAAATAGGAAGCATTGCTCCTTGGTGTAAAATAGGAAGCATTACTCCTTGGTGTAAAATAGGAAGCATTGCTCCTTGGTGTAAAATAGGAAGCATTGCTCCTTGATGGGAAATAGGAAGCAGTGCTCCTGGGTGTAAAATAGGAAGCATTGCTCCTTGGTGTAAAATAGGAAGCATTACTCCTTGGTGTAAAATAGGAAGCATTGCTCCTTGATGGGAAATAGGAAGCATTGCTCCTTGGTGTAAAATAGGAAGCATTGCTCCTTGATGGGAAATAGGAAGCAGTGCTCCTTGGTGCAAAATAGGATGCGCTGCTCCTTGGATGCAAAATAGGAAGCCTTCCTCCTTGATGGAAAATGCAAAGCATTGCTCCTTGATGCAGAATAGGAAGCATGGCTCCTGGGTGTAAAATAGGATGCAGTGCTCCGTGGTGCAAAATAAGAAGCATTGCTCTTTGATGGGAAATAGTAAGCAGTGCTCCTTGGTGCAAAATAGGATGCACTGCTCCTTGGAGGAACATAGGAAGCACTGCTCCTTGACGCAAAAAAAAGAAAAGAAACATTGCTATTTGGTGCAAAGTATGAAAGCCTACCTCCTTAGTGGATAATAGGAAACCAGGGTGCAAATGGCCAGACCAACCTTGGTTATGGAAGAAAAGAAAGGCCAGCATCTTAAATGGGAGCCCAGTCGGTTCCTCCCAGCACCAGGCTGGGGAGATATAGCACCGGATTCAAAGCACCGACGCCAACGGGAGAGATTTAACCAGCAACGGAACCTGGCGTTGGGCAGAGAATGAGCGAGATTTAACCAGCATCCGAACCTGGAGTTCTACACAGAAGCAAGGCTGCACTGGTTCCTTTTATTCCCCCCGACAAAGCTGCCCCTAAGCCCCGTTATACAGTCCTCTTAACATTTAAGAACAACCACCGCACACGCACACACACACACACTTAAATCTTGTTAAGGCAGCAGCACAGACAAAACTTCTCCGTGTGACGACGGAAGTCCAAGGAAGTCTCCAGGTGTTTACAAACCAACATGAAAACCCCCAAATTGTTCGTTTTTCGTAGGGTGGGATCCCTCTTTCCAAGGGATTGCAGCTGTTGCCTTTGGAAAGATTGCAAGACCCCCAAAAGGGACCTGTAAATTATGGAAGGAAGTTAAAATCTGTCTGTGAAAAACACCCAAACCAACCTGCCCTGTTTTCCCCGAATGGTTCCTTGGAGGGGAGAGCTGAGCCCTCTTCCCAAGAGATTGTTCTCTCGCAGCCTTTGGAAAAGTTCCCCAAAACAGATCTTGGCCCCCAAAAAGGAGTCCATTGCGTTATGGAAGAGGCTTCAGAGGATCTTTGAAACGAACCAAACCCCTGCTTGTGTGGTTCCTCTTCCCAAAGGATTGACGCAAAGAGGCCCACAGAACTCCGCTTGCAAAAGTTCCCTTGGGTTCAAACGTAGACGGCCGTCTTTGAGATGATGGAGCCGTCGTGCTGGGACTCCATGTCGTCGTATTCGTAGCCGTGAAGGGCCGAGCCCAGCCGCAGCATGGGCCCCAGCTGGTCCTCGTCCTCGAAGCGGTGGTGGTGGTGGCCGGCGTAGCCGTACGGCGGCGGCCGCTGCTCCTCGCGCTCGTCCTCGTAGTCGTCTTCGTCGTCCTCGTCCTCGTCTCGCCTTCTCCCTGGGGTGGCTTTGAGCGGCCGGTCGAGCTCGGCAAAGTCCCGTGCGGGCGGAGGGGCCGTCCCGTTGCCGAAGACCCGGGTCTTGGGGTCGTAGGAGCCCTTGGTGCCCCGCTGCTCCCGCTGCCGCCGCCGCCGGCGCAAGAGGAAGACGGCCAGGATGGCCCCCAGGATGGCCACGGCCAGGATGCCCCCCACGATGGACCCCGCCAGGGCTCCGGCGCCGCCGCTCTGCCTCCTCGCCGGCCGGTCTGAGTAAAGAAAGCAAGACGGAAGGAGGGTCACTCGGAGGATAACAACAGCACCGGGGAAGAAGGGGCAGAGCGGCAGGCGGAGCCGGGACGGGGCACACCTCGGATAGGGAGGGGTCCCCATTACGGGGAGACCCTCCTTGGATCGGGGTCCCACAGCACCCCGGTTTGGAAAAGGGTGTCCTCGCAGAGGTCTGCTTCTTGGCACCCAAAGTGCTTTCGCATCCCTGGCTCTCCTCCCAGGATGCAAAGGCCCATTCCGGGCAGAAAGCACACTGTAAACATGGCACGTGCAAGGATCCTTGTTTCGTGGCACATGGGGGTGAAAAGCACACGGGCAACAGAAATTGGAAAGGCTACAGTTCGGCAATGGGTAACCCGCCTCGAGCCACAAGGAGAAGCAGGTAAGACATAAGATTATTATTACAAACCTGTTTTCTAGGAACCTACCATATTATTCTTATTATTTTATTAAAACAACAGGAAAAAGCCGTTATCAGGACCCCATGATTGAACTTCAAAGACTCTGGCAGAAACCAGTGCAGGTGGTCCTGGTGGTGATCGGCACATTGGGTGCCGTGCCAAAAGCTCTCAGCCGGCATTTGGAAACAATAGACATTGACAATATTACGATCTGCCAACTGCAAAAGGCCACCCTACTGGGATCTGCGCGCATCATCCGAAAATACATCACACAGTCCTAGACACTTGGGAAGTGTTCGACTTGTGATTTTGTGATACGAAATTGTTACTATTATTATTATTATTTTATTTTATGACACAGCAAACAAGACAGACATGCTGGATTTCATTTCACAAAATCACAAGTCGAACACTTCCCAAGTTCCTAGGACTGTGTGATGTATTATTATTATTATTATTATTATTATTATTATTATTATTATTATTATTATGACACAGCAAACAAGATAGACATGCTGGATTTCGTTTCACAAAATCACAAGTCGAACACTTCCCAAGTGTCTAGGACTGTGTGATGTATTTTCGGATGATGCGTGCAGATCCTAGCAGGGTGGCCTTTTGCAATTGGCAGATTGTAATTTTGTCAATGTCTATTGTTTCCAAATGCTGGCTGAGATCTTTTGGCAAGGCACCCGTTGTTGCTGTTGCTGTTGTTGTTATTATTGACACAGAAAACAAGATAGATATGCTGGATTTTGTATCACAAAATCACAAGTCGAACACTTCCCACACAGGACTGTGTGATGTATTTTCGGATGATGCGCACAGATCCCAGCAGGGTGGCCTTTTGCAGTTATTATTATTATTATTATTATTATTATTATTATTATTATTATTATTTACTATTATTATTATTAGATACCCCCATGCACAGTATTGTTGGCCGGGACAACATGGGCACTTAAAACAAAGAAAGGAAAAAGCACCAAGAACTCCACCAAAGCCTCATAGTATTTCCTCTCATACAAATGCTACTATTTTTGCCCTTAGATATGGATAAATGACCAGGGATTGCTGTGAGTTTTTTGGGCTCCATTGCCACGTTCCTATAGTGACTGCAACAAAAAGACGGGATAGTATCTGCAACGTAAAAGAAAAGTGAGGGAACACAGTCGATGTGTTTTCCAGCTCTGCCGTTTTCCCAATTTCTGTCTTGGAAAAGTTGTTCAATATATTGGTCGTTCAATTAACTGGACCGTGGCCATACAGCCTGAAAAACTCACAGCAATGACAGCCTTCAACAACACATAAAACCAGGGATAATTGCAAACCCCAGTGCAATGAAGGACCTCTTGCCCAAGGAGAGCATGTGGAGTCATGCGGGAAGACTAAAGATGGCTTGTAAGCCCAGATGCGTTTTGAAATTGAAATGATTTCTATATTTGTAATCATTTGCAACTCTGGCACAGAGCCTGGAAAAGTTCCTCCTAGAATCACAGTGCCATAGAACGAACGCAGTTTGGCCCCACTTGAACTCCCCTGGGTCCATGCGTTGGATTCCTGGGAGATGTAGTTTGACAAGGTCTTGAGCTTTCTCTGCTTCCCCGAACTACAACTCCGAGGATCCCAACGTGGTGTCAAAGTGGAGTCATTCTGGGAAGTGGAACCTCCAAATAAAGGGGGAAATATTCCAAATCTTTGTGCCACTTTACCCCAAAGTTTGCGCTTACCTCTCACGAAGATGACCTGCTCGGTGGCCACTTGCCCCACGCGGTTGGTGGCCTGGCAGATGAAGGTCGTGTTGACGGAAGCGTCCACGTTTTGCACCAAGAGGTTCCCGCCTTGTACCGTCACCGTCTTGGGAAGCGGCCCGCTGGACCTGGAAAGGGACAAGCCAAGCAGAGGCGACATTTATTTATTTATTTGCAGTATTTATCACATTATATACATATAGGGCAAACATTCAATGCCCATATACACATAGAACCGAGACAGAGACAGACGCAGAGGCAATTTAACCTTCTCCTGAGAGGATGTTCGATTCATGGCCACAGGGGGGAGCAGCTGCTTCATCATCCACTGTGACGGCACTTCCTCATTCCAACATCGTAAATTAGTTAAATTTGCCTCCCCACTTTATAAGTGGTACCTAATTTCCTACTTGATAGATGCAACTATCATTCGGGTTGCTAGGTCAGCAAGAGCAGGGGCTATTTTTTATTTTTTAACTGACGGGTGCTCACCCCGCCACGGGCTGGCCTCGAACTCATGACCTCATGGTCAGAGTGGTTTATTGCAGCAGGCTGCTCGCCAGCCTGCGCCACAGCCCGGCCCCTCTTGCAAAAATGCCACCCATCCTGCACGCATTGCATACATGAAAGCCCTACCCATATGCCAACGTTTGTTTTGTTAAGCATGGCACAACGTGTTTAAGCTTCTCCTTCCAAAAGCAACACATAATATTTGCTTTTGAATCTGCCAGCACAGAAAGACCTAAGGGTGCGAGTCCAAAGCAGCCAAGGGTGCATCTACATTGTGGAATTGATTCAGTCTGATACCACTTGGCCTTTGACAACTGACCTAGCATGATCGACCTGTTGCCTTTCCAATAATAGTCCCGTATTTACGCCTCTTCCAGTACTTGGAAGGCGATGACAATTTGAATAATCCACCCCTTCCTGATGATTTCGAGATAACTAGCACTTTTGGCCCAGGTTCTTCCAGATATTATCCAAGATTGTAATCTTTTGTCCTTGTATGTGATTTTTTAATGACTTGTTTTTATTGTTGTTTTGATCTGTTTTATTGCTTTGCTTTTATTGCTGTTGACTGGGCTTGGCCCCATGTAAACCGCCCCGAGTCCCTTCGGGGAGATGGGGCGGGGTATACAAATAAAATTATTATTATATTATTATTAGTGGTGCAGTGTGTTAAAGCCCTGAGCTGCTGAACTTGCAGGCCGAAAGGTCCCAGGTTCAAATCTGGGGAGTGGAGTGAGCACCACTGTTAGCCCCAGCTTCTGCCAACCTAGCAGTTTGAAAACATGCAAGTGTGAGTAGAGCAATAGGTACTGCTCTGGTGGGAAGGTAATGGTGCTCCATGCAGTCATGCCTATGACCACATGACCTTGGAGGTGTCTACAGACAACGCCGGCTCTTCGGCTTAGAAATGTCAATGAGCACCAACCCCCAGAGAGTGAGTAGATCAATAGGTACTGCTCTGGCGGGAAGGTAACAGCTCTCCATGCAGTCATGCCAGTGGCCACATGACCTTGGAGGTGTCTATGGACAACGCCGGCTCTTTGGCTTAGAAATGGAGATGAGCACCAACCCCCAGAGTGTGAGTAGATCAATAGGTACTGCTCTGGCGGGAAGGTAACAGCTCTCCATGCAGTCATGCCAGTGGCCACATGACCTTGGAGGTGTCTACGGACAACGCCGGCTCTTTGGCTTAGAAATGGAGATGAGCACCAACCCCCAGAGTGTGAGTAGATCAATAGGTACTGCTCTGGCGGGAAGGTAACAGCTCTCCATGCAGTCATGCCAGTGGCCACATGACCTTGGAGGTGTCTAGGGACAACGCCGGCTCTTCGGCTTAGAAATGGAGATGAGCACCAACCCCCAGAGTGTGGGTAGATCAATAGGTACTGCTCTGGCGGGAAGGTAACAGCTCTCCATGCAGTCATGCCAGTGGCCACATGACCTTGGAGGTGTCTAGGGACAACGCCGGCTCTTCGGCTTAGAAATGGAGATGAGCACCAACCCCCAGAGTGTGGGTAGATCAATAGGTACTGCTCTGGCGGGAAGGTAACAGCTCTCCATGCAGTCATGCCAGTGGCCACATGACCTTAGAGGTGTCTACGGACAACGCCGGCTCTTCGGCTCAGAAATGGAGATGAGCACCAGCCCCAGAGTCGGTCACGACTGGACTTAACGTCAGGGGAAACCTTGACCTTTTTTACCACTTGGAAGTGCCATGGCTCGAGGCTATGGAGCCCTGAGAGTTGTAGTTTCCCAAGGACCTGATCGTTCTTCTGCCCAAAAGTGCAAACCAAGCACAACTTTTGTCTCCCGCCCCGTTCTTCCCTTGCTTTGCCCGCAGCCAGAGTCAATTAAGGAGGATGTTTTGTTCTTCGGAGCCGGCAGAACCAGTTTGGTCTCATTCCGGACTGAAAAGGGATCTGGATATAGAAAACGCCACTGAGCGCCCAGTTCAAGTCCTCTTGCACCGAGGGCAACCCTATTAATTTCACAGTATTTTCTAGAGCAAGGAATAATAATAATAATAATAATAATAATAATAATAATAATAATACTTTATTCTATAGGCCCAATAGAGTTGTCATCAGAATACTTTTTTATGTTTATAAAACCATACGGCACTTTATCACTGTTACTCATTTCCATGATACAGCACTTTATGAAACCTGTCCACGCTGATTTGCTTTTAATTACTCTGATTTTATCTGCTTGGACTTTAATATATTGTCCATTATTTTATTTTGTGTATCGTTGAAATGTTTTAAGTTTTGTCAAATATGTTGTGTCGTTGTTTCGGGCTTGTGTCTGTTGTGAGCCGCCCCGAGTCCCTTCGGGGAGATGGGGCGGGATATAAAAATAAAGTTATTATTATTATTATTATTACAGCAGAGTCTCACTTATCCAACATAAACGGGCCGGCAGAATGTTGGATAAGCGAATATCTTGGATAATAAGGAGGGATTAAGGAAAAGCCTATTAAACACCAAATTAGGTTATGATTTTACAAATTAAGCACCAAAACATCATGTTATACAACAAATTTGACAGAAAAGGTAGTTCAATATGCAGTGATGCTATGTAGTAATTACTGTATTTACAAATTTAGCACCAAAATATCATGATGTATTGAAAACATTGACTACAAAAATGCGTTGGATAATCCAGAACGTTGGATAAGTAAGTGTTGGATAAGTGAAACTCTACTGTGTTGTTGTTGTTGTTGTTGTTGTTGTTATTGTATCCCGCCACCATCTCCCCGAAGGGACCCGGGGCAGCTTACAACAGGGACGTGCCCAGCATAACAACATAACATCATAGAAACAGTGATTTAAAAGACTCCGAAATTGCGGTTTTGCCATTTCCTCCCTCTGGGACTCCTTGGTGCTCTCCTACTCAAGTGCCAACCAAGGCAGACCCTGCTTAGCTTTCAAAGGCAATATATTTATGTTTATATTAATGTTGCATCTGATACTCACGTGCTCCAGATGAACTCGGTGGGCATGGGGTTGCCATTGGCGCGGCAGGTGAGCATGGCCTCGTTGCGACTCAGGTACCAATTGTCGTCATAACCCACAATGGACACCTCGGGGGGATCTAAGGGGAAAAACCACAAGAATATATCAATCCATCCACTTTATTTCTAACCCCCACTCTTTCCCCCCCCAAGAGTGGCCTAATATTAGGATCTTAAGAGTCCAGAAGGACCACAAGGTCTTAGTTCAACTCCCTCTGACATGCGAGGAGTTCACCTATGGAGAGGTGCCCATCCAACCGCTGCTTGAAGGTCTCCAAAGAAGCAGAGCCCACCATCATTTGAAGTGGTACATATTCCATTCTCAAACAAATCTTAGAGTCAAGAAGTTTTTCCTAACTTTTTTTGGCATTTGAACTGGATTGGGTTCCAGTTTCCAGAGAAGCCGAAAAATGTCAGGTTCAGTCTTCTCCTTGATGTCCCTTCTAAATACATCAGATCTTGAGATCTGTTCTACTTGATACCCCTCAAGACACATTTTGATCTCTTCCCCTTGATGTCCCTCAAGATACATCAAGATATTTTCTCTTTGATGCCCCTCAAGATCTCTTCTTGATGTTCCTTAAGATATGTCAAGATCTCTAGATCTCTTCTTGATGCCCCTCAAAATCCATCAAGATCTCCAGATTTCATGTCCTTGATGTCCTTCAAGATACATCAAGCTCTAGATCTCTTCTCCTCAGTGTTTCCCCGACACATCAAGAAATCTTCTCTTTGATGGCAGTCAAGATCCATCAAGATCTCTTCTTGATGTTCTTCAAGATCCATCAAGATCTCCAGATTTCATGTCCTTGATGTCCTTTAAGACACATCAAGCTCTAGCTGTCTTCTCCTCAATGTTCCCCCAAGACACATCAAGATTTCTTCTCCTTGATGTCACTCAAGTTCCCAAGATCTCTAGATTTCTTATCTAGATGTCCTTCATGATACATTAAGATCTCTAGATTATTCTTGATGTTCCTCAAGATCCATCAAGACCTATAGATTTCTTCTCCTTCATGTCCTTCAAGATACATCAAGCTCTATATCGCTTCTCTTCAATGTCCCCAAGGCACATCAAGGTTGCTTCCTTGACACTCCTCAAGATACACTAGCATCTCTAAAGCTTTTCCCCTTGATGTCCCTCAAGATCCATCAAGATCTCTAGATTTCTAGGTCTCTTCTCCTTGATATCCCTTGAGACACATCAAGGTCACTCAAGAAACATCAATCTCTAGAGCTCTTTTCTTTGATGCCCTTCAAGATCCATCAAGATCTTCTTGATGTTCCTCAAGATACATCAAGTTCCCAAGATCTTATTTTTGACATCAAGATACATCAAGTTCTAGATCTCTTCAATGTCCCACAAAGTACATCAAGATCTCTTCTCCTTGACGCCCCTCAAGATACCTTAAGACCGCTAGATCTCTTCCTGTCAAACCTCTTCACAGTTTCTGAGACCTCTCCACCCCTGCAAAAAAGCAAACCCCCGGGGCCACTCACATAGGATGGAGAGGGTGACGGGGAGGGTCTCGGGCTGGGGCAGGGACTTGTGCTCCACCACACAGGTCACCCGCTGCCCATTGGCCTCCTTGCTGGGGACCAGGCGGTACTGGCTGGTGACAGTGATGGTGCCGTCGGCATTGGTGACCTCCGAGGTGCTGGTGTTGCCCCCAAGGCTGGACTGCCAGGTGATGCGGGCAGGAGGCTTGCCCTGGGCGGAGGTGCAAGTGGCCACAGGCTGCTCCAAGTTGCTCACCTTCACCTCGTGGGCTTCGGCTGTGTTGGTAGGCTTGGCTAGGAGAGGACAAAGAGAGGGAGAAGTGAGTGTGCAAACGGAGAGTGCAAACTGACCTGGAACCTGGAACAACACTTTGCACTTGCAAGGAGAAAAACAATCTCCCCGCAGGTAGATGTCGCACCTCAGGTTAGCTTCACCTTGCTAAAGACACCAGGCTGCACACAGAATGTAGTCTTTTGTAGTTTATTAGGGAATAGAGAAAAGATAGTTCATAAAAGGCAAAGTTCAGTTCCAAAAGGTAGTTACAAAAACAAGGCTGTAAGAAACAAATCCATAGAAACATTAAGCATGAAACAAGATCCTTTCAAAAGAAGCCAAAGTCCCAGAAACAAGAATACATCCAGGCTACAAGATAATGCATGGAAGCAGACTTGGTTCTTGATTCAAGTGAGGAAATTGCTTTGATGAAGATTTCCATCTCAGCAGACTGTTTGAATAGCATGACATGAAGGCATTTCTTTGCCCTTTGACCTCCCTCTTATTTGCTATTCTGAGACTTCTGCTGTAGTAAATAGTTTTTGATTTATTAAATACAGTTATATATTACAATTATATATTTTTTGTTATTTGAACTATATATATTATGAAATGATGGTTTTTTTCTCGAAGTGACACACCACCCAAGTCATGCTAGGTTTTTTGGTGAATTTTGACACACCAAGCGCAAAAGGTTGCCCATCGTTGTCCTACATTGTAGTAGATGCACCTTAATAAACAATAATAAACGAATGCAGGAGGAAAGAGGTTCCAGTGTCCAAGGCTGGAGTGCATGTATGCTGTAGAACGATTGCAGTTAATGGATTGACCCAGGCAATAATGCATAATGACACCTCTTTAATTGCCCAGGTTGAATGCTATGGAATCCCTGGAGCTGTAAATTTACAAGGCCAACAATCCCAACGGCAGCTCCCTGCCCAGGTATTCACAGTAGTAGGAACATGGAGCGGAAATCTGGACTCCCTCTCCTTTTTCATTTGCCTCCTGGCAGCTTTGCAATCTTCGCTCAGGTCAAAAATGTGACCCTGGTTTGAAAGCAAGCGGCACCAGTGTAAACACCATAAAAGTCTCAGAGTCCCTCCCGACCGCTTCAAGGAGGAGGAAATCTGGCCAGAATCTTGCAAATCTTTTGTCGAGGAGGAGAAAGAGGCCAGATCACAATCCCCACAAATGGTTGGCCAAACAAAGGTCTCCAAACCCTTCATAACTTTTAATCTTGTTTCTATGATTTTCTATATATATAAAAGAGTGATGGCATCAGGGCAGCGGACAAAACAACAAGACTACAGGCCCCCCAACCTCGAAATTTGACAACACAACCCATCATCCACGGCTCTAGGTTGATACAACAAAAAGAAAAGAAAAATAAAGTCCTAATTAGAGGGAGAGGAATAATTGTTTTTATCCAATTGCTGCCAGTTTGAAGTCTAAGCTCCACCCAACTTGGTCTCCTAGCAACCGACTCAGCCCAGGGGACAGGCAGAGTTAGGCTTCACTTAGGCCACTTCCACAGATTATCTAAAGCCCCAGCTTCTGCCAACCCAGAAGTTTGAAAACATGCAAATGAAAGTAGATGAATAGGTACCGCTCTGGCAAGAAGGTAACGGCATGCAGTCATGCCGGCCACATGACCTTGGAGGTGTCTATGGACAACTCCGGCTCTTCGGCTTAGAAAACCAATACCTCAATACTTTATTTCCCATACCACCATACTTCGCCACAGCAACGCGTGGCTGGGCACAGCTAGTATTTTTATAATTGTGCTTGAATCCATTTTATTTGACTGTTATACTGTTATTGTTTTGTTTTATATTTTAACTTGTTTACACTTTGTTTTCTTTTGAGCTTGGCCCCATGTTAGCCGCCCCGAGTCCCTTCGGGGAGATGGTGGCGGGATACAAAAATAAAGTATTATCATCATCATCATCATCATCATCATCATCACCACCATCATCATTTTATTATGACACAGCAAACAAGATAGACATGCTGGATTTCATATCACAAAACCACAAGTCGAACACTTCCCAAGTGTCTAGGACTGTGTGATGTATTTTCGGATGATGCGTGCAGATCCCAGCAGGGTGGCCTTTTGCAGTTGGCAGATAGTAATTTTGTCAATGTCTATTGTTTCCAAATGCCGGCTGAGATCTTTTGGCACGGCACCCAGTGTGCCCATCACCACCGGGACCACCTGCACTGGTTTCTGCCAGAGTCTTTGAAGTTCAGTCTTGAGGTCCTGAGAGCGGCTGAGTTTTTCCTGTTGTTTTTCGTCAATACGACTGTCACCTGGGATGGCGACATCAATGATCCAAACCTTTTTCTTTTCCACAACTGTGATGTCTGGTGTGTTGTGTTCCAGAACTTTGTCAGTCTGGATTCGGAAGTCCCACAGTATCTTTGCGTGCTCATTTTCCAATACTTTTGCAGGTTTGTGATCCCACCAGTTCTTTGCTGCTGGGAGGTGGTACTTGAGGCATAAGTTCCAATGAATCATTTGGGCCACATAATTGTGCCTCTGTTTGTAGTCTGTCTGTGCGATTTTCTTACACCAGCTGAGGATATGATCCATGGTTTCGTCGGTTTCCTTGCACAGTCTGCATTTTGGGTCATCAGCTGATTATTATTATTATTATTATTATTATTATTATTATTATTATTATTATTTTATGACACAGCAAACAAAATAGACATGATGGATTTCTTCTTCTTCTTCTTCCTCTTCTTCTTCTTCTTCTTCTTCTTCTTATTATTATTATTATTATTATTACACTGTGCAATTTGTCGCAACTTTGTGGCTCCATGCTCCAGGACCCTGGGAGTATATCTTTTTCAAGGTGTCCCTCCAAACCCATTGAGCCATAAAGTGGTTCCAAACTGTATTCATGCTACAGCGTAGATGCACCCAAATTGCCATCATGTTGCATTAATTGTAGTTGTTACATTCATATGTATCTAAGGTTGGAAGGAGAAATACTATATTATTTTCTTTATGTTTTTTCTGTTAAAAATTTGAATTAAAGCCATTAATTCTACAGTGTAGATGCACCCAAAGTGTCCCCAAACTGCACTCATTCTGGATGCACCCAAAGTGTTCCTAAAATGCATTAATTCTACAGAGTAGATGCACCCAAAGTATCCCCAAACTGCACTCATTCTGGATACACTCAAAGTGTCGCTAAACTGCATTAATTCTACAGAGTAGATGCACCCAAAGTGTCCCCAAACTGCACTCATTCTGGATGCACCCAAAGTGTTGCTAAACTGCATTAATTCTACAGTGCAGATGCACCCAAAGTGTCCCCAAACTGCATTAATTGTAGTTTAGATGCAGTTGAAGCATCCCTAAACCGAATCAATTTTACAATGTAGATGCACCCGAAGTGTTCCCAAACTGCACTCACTCATTCTGGATACATCCAAAGTGTCGCTAAACTGCATTAATTCTACAGTGCAGATGTACCCAAAGTGTCCCCAAACTGCACTCATTCTGGATGCACCCAAAGTGTCCCTAAACTGCATTAATTCTACAGTGCAGATGCACCCAAAGTGTCCCCAAACTGCATTAATTGTAGTTTAGATGCAGTTGAACCAACCTTAAACCGAATCTATTTTACAATGTAGATGCACCCAAAGTGTCCCCAAACTGCACTCACTCATTCTGGATGCACCCAAAGTGTCGCTAAACTGCATTAATTCTACAGAGTAGATGCACCCAAAGTGTCCCCAAACTGCACTCATTCTGGATGCACCCAAAGTGTCCCTAAACTGCATTAATTCTACAGTGCAGATGCACCCAAAGCTCTTTTGGTGTCCATCTGTGCTTGGCTTGACCTTAAGCAGGGGTCCTTTGGGGAACTCCGGTGTCAACGAGACCCCCAGGTGGGAACAGGGAATCCCTTTCTTTCCAATTAAATGCGGCCACGTAATTATAAATAGCCGTGCCGGGCTTCAATGACCTTCTTGCTGAGCCGGGAACGTGGACACCAAGGCCCGTCGGCGCTTTCTGTCCCAAAGCCCTGCGTGGCTTTTGTTTGGAGTAAATACATACAAATATGTTTTCTCTCCGACTCTTAGGTGAGGACTCGTTGCCTTTACTGCTGCGGCTGCGGCTGCTGCTGCTCTGGAGTCGGTTGCAGCAACAACAACAACCACCAAAAAACAAACCAGTCGGTAATGCAATGCAAGGAATGAGGACACACCGCTTTGGAAAGCAATTTGGCGGCCGGTTTGCAATGGCCCCGAGGAAGCAATTCCGATGCGATCGGGCCCTCCCCATCCAAAGAGAGCCAGATGGAGGCAATTTGCATTGATTTAAAATAACTGGGAGCACGAGCCACAGTTTGAAGGCAATGACAAAATCGTTGGCGTTCCTGTTATGCACAGAGAGATCGAGAGAGCTTTCATGACCATTGAACTGCCTTTGAGGACCTGGACAATCCCTCTCCAATGAGATCCTATGGCAATGATGGGCAACCTTTTGCACTTGGTGTGTCAAAATTCACCAAAAAACCTAGCATGACTTGGGTGGTGTGTCACTTTGAGAAAAAAACCCATAATTTCACAATATATATAGTTTAAATAACAAAAATATATAATTGTAATATATAACTGTATTCAATAAATCAAAAACTATTTACTACCATTATTTCCATGTACAACAATCTATGGTACTTCTTGCAATTTCCAGGCTGATTTCCCTCTATTGTAGTTTCAATGTAGTCATGAATAATGAATAATATAATAATAACTAGCTGTGCCCGGCCACGCGTTGCTGTGGCAAAGTGGTGGTGGTATTGGTTAAAAATTGTTGTGTAATTGTTCTGTTATCAAATTTCGAGGTTGGGAGGCCTGTAGTTTTGTTGTTTTGTGGGTCGCCGTGATGCCATCACTCTTTTATATATATAGATATAATAGTAATAATATGATAATATACTACAATAATAATAGAATAACAGAATGATATATATGTATGCGTGTGTGTGTGTGTGTGTGTGTGTGTATATATATATAGATATATGGGTAATGAAATTTCGGCCTAGGACAAAACAACAAAACTACACATCCCAGAAACACTAAACTTGGCAGCACAACCCCTCATCCATGCCTCTACGTTCATACAACAAAAAGAAAAGAAAAATAAAGTCCTAATTAGAGGAAGAGGAATAATCGTTTTCATCCAATTGCTGCCAGTTAGAAGGCTAAGCTCCGCCCACTTGGTCTCCTAGCAACCCACTCAGCCCAGGGGACAGGCAGAGTTAGGCCTCACTTAGGCCTCTTCCACACTGCCTATAAAATACAGATTATCTGATTTTAACTGGATTATATGGCAGTGCAGGCTCAAGGCCCTTCCACACAGCTATATAACCCATTTATAATGGACTTAATGTCAGGGAAAAACATTTACCCTTTACCTTAACTACCACCAATTCCTCAATACTTCCCATACGTATATTTCCCATACCACCATACTTCGCCACAGCAACGCGTGGCCGGGCACCGCTAGTATATATATATGTATGTATGTATGTATGTATGTATGTAATGTGCATAATTCCTATGGAGTAAACAACAAAACCACTGGACCAAATCACACCAAATTTGGCCACAAAAGACATAGTCATCCAATCAATCTACATGCGGCAGCGTGTCAGCAAAAATGGCTAGGCGTGTCAGTGCTGACACGCATGTCATAGGTTGGCCATCACTGTCCTATGGTCTTCTTTGACCACAGAATTGTGTTGGAGGCTTAAAGACCTTGTAAAACTACAACTCCCAGGATTCCATAACATAGAGCCGTGGTAGATAAAACTGCCGTTGGATTGCGTTAACTCGACAGTGTAGTTGCACCTGCTGAGTCCCAAGCACAATGCCGATCAATGATAATGATGCCAAAAGAACCTTCAAAACTACAACTCCCAGGATTCCTTAGCATGAAGCCATAGCAGATAAAGTGTTTTCAAACTGTGTTAACTCGACAGTGTAGATACACCCGCTGGGTCCTAAGAAGAGCATCAGCCAACAACAACAACAAACTGAATAATGCTAATGCAATCACTAAGAGCAATAACGTAATAGTAGTAACTTACAGTAATAATATACTAGCTTAACGATACTAATATTAGTAGTAATGACACAGTAGTGATAACTTTATAATATACTAACTAAACAATGATAACAATAACACTAGTAGTAAACTTAATATACTAATTCAACAATGCTAATGCTACCACTAGTAGTAATAAAATAGTTATGACTTAATAATATACTAAATGCCAATATCACCACTAGTAGTAATAACACAGTAGTAATTACTTAATAATATACTATGATTCCGTTCTGCGCAGGGTTCCATACTTTGCCCTTTAACAACACAACCGTTCAATGCTAAGGCTTCTCCGTCTGCACAGGGTTCCATACTTCGCACTTCAACAACACAACCGTTCAATGCTAAGGCTTCCCCGTCTGTGCAGGGTTCCATACTTCGCTCTTTAACAACACAACCGTTCAATGCTAAGGCTTCCCCGTCTGTGCAGGGTTCCATACTTCGCACTTTAACAACACAACCATTCAATGCTAAGGCTTCTCCGTCTGTGCAGGGTTCCATATTTCGCTTTTTAACAACACAACCGTTCAATGCTAAGGCTTCTCCGTCTGCGCAGGGTTCCATACTTCGCACTTTAACAACACAACCATTCAATGCTAAGGCTTCTCCGTCTGTGCAGGGTTCCATACTTCGCTTTTTAACAACACAACCGTTCAATGCTAAGGCTTCTCCGTCTGCGCAGGGTTCCATACTTCGTACTTTAACAACAGAACCGTCCAATGCGAAGGCTTTCTTGTCTGTGCAGGGTTCCATACTTCGTACTTTAACAACACAACCATTCAATGCTAAGGCTTCCCTGTCTGTGCAGGGTTCCATACTTCGTACTTTAACAACACAACCATTCAATGCTAAGGCTTCCCTGTCTGTGCAGGGTTCCATACTTCGTACTTTAACAACACAACCATTCAATGCTAAGGCTTCCCTGTCTGTGCAGGGCTCCATACTTCGTACTTTAACAACACAACCATTCAATGCTAAGGCTTCCCTGTCTGTGCAGGGTTCCATACTTCATACTTTAACAACACAACCGTTCAGTGCTAAGGCTTCCCCTTTTTTATTCCACCCTCATAGAGCCAAATGTGCTATAGCAGGATGTCCCAAAGTTTTGGCAGTTTCATAAACTTTTCCCATGTGTTTTCTGACAGAACCAATTAGGAAATGCATTGAAAACCCTGGAGCTGCTCACCCAGGACGATGAGGTGTGTGACGCCGTCCTGGTTGCCCCCAGGGTAGGTGGCGAACTCGCAGAAGTAGGTGCCCTGGTCGTCCAGGCGCAGGGGCCCGATGACCAGGGTGGTGTCCTCCAGGGAGGGGGTGCGGAAGCGGATGCGGGTGCCCTCCCGGTCCATGGGGAAGCTGGGCCCGTGCTCCGGGTGGAAGACCGCCACGTTCTGCTTGCGCCCCGAGGCCTCCTTCATCCAGGTCACCTGGCTGACCTTGCTGTCCGGAGCCGCCTTCACAAAGTGGCAGGGCAGCACCGCCTCCTGGCCCAGGAAGCCCGTCACCTCATCCAGGACGCGCACCGTCTGCGCCAGCGAGGAGCCTGCAACACCCAAGCGGGAGAGCATCATCAGGACCACAATCGCAATCATAATAATACAATTTATTTATTTTATTTATATACCTCTCTTCTAAGAGCGGTCTTACATAATGGCAAGATTAATGCCACATATAATAATCTATATATATAAAAGGATAAAAATTTTTTAGCCTAGGACAAAACTATACATCCCAGAAACACCAAACTTGGCAGCACAACCCCTCATCCATGCCTCTACGTTCATACAACAAAAAGAAAACAAAAATAAAGTCCTAATTAGAGGGAGAGGAATAATTGTTTTTATCCAATTGTTGCCAGTTAGAAGGCTAAGCTCCGGCCACTTGGTCTCCTAGCAACCCACTCAGCCCAGGGGATAGGCAGAGTTAGGCCTCACTTAGGCCTCTTCCACACTGCCTATAAAATACAGATTATCAGATTTTAACTGGATTCTATGGCAGTGCAGGCTCAAGGCCCTTCCACACAGCTATATAACCATTTATAATGGACTTAATGTCAGGGGAAAACCTTTACCCTTTTCCTTAACTACCACCAATTCCTCAATACTTTATTTCCCAGACCACCAGACTTCGCCACAGCAACGCGTGGCCGGGCACAGCTAGTATCTATATATATAAAAGGGTAATGAAATTTCGGCCTAGGACAAAACAACAAAACTACACATCCCAGAAACACTAAACTTGGCAGCACAACCCCTCATCCATGCCTCTACGTTCATACAACAAAAAGAAAAGAAAAATAAAGTCCTAATTAGAGGGAGAGGAATAATTGTTTTCATCCAATTGCTGCCAGTTAGAAGGCTAAGCTCCGCCCACTTGGTCTCCTAGCAACCCACTCAGCCCAGGGGACAGGCAGAGTTAGGTCTCTATTTACTACCATTCTTTCCATGTACAACAATCTATGTTACCTCTTGCAATTTCCACGCTGATTTCTCTCTATTGTAGTTTCAATGTAGTCATGAATAATGAATAAAATAATAATATAGTAGTAATAATATTATAATATACTACAATAATAATAGAATAATAGAATGATACATATGTGTGTGTGTGTGTGTGTGTGTGTGTGTGTGTGTGTGTGTGTGTGTGTAATGTGCCTAATTCCCATGGAGTAAACAACAAAACCACTGCACCAAATCACACCAAATTTGGCCACAAAAGACAGTCATCCAATCAATCTGCATGTGGCAGCGTGGCAGCAAAAATGGCTAGGCGTGTCAGTGCTGACACGCGTGTCATAGATTGGCCATCACTGGTATAGATGCATGTAGAGAAGGCTTGCAAAACGATACCAAAGTGCATTAATACAGCAGTATAGATGCCTCCAGAGACAGTTTGCAAAGCTCCCACTCCCAGTGCGCCACAGCATTAAGCCCTGGCATTCAAAGTGCATCAATTCCACAGTGTAGGCGCATCCCGAGTTAAAGGCCTTTTCCCTCCTCTTCTCCGAAACTGTCAGGTTCAGGTTTGCATCACCGGAGCCTTTTGCAAATCCAGATGAAGGATCGTTTCCGACAGGCGAGCCATGAATAAGTAAAGGGAGGAGAGCGCGCAGTTTGCAAAGTACCGCCGTTCCCGGCCTCCAGAGGATGTGGCACACTTCCGTGACGCCAAGGACAAAATGCGCACGAGCCCAGAAGAGAGGCAACGGCGGGGAGTTTTAGCACCCGCTTTTGGGAGCTCTCCGGGAGACAACGGCGCATTAGGCCCTGCTCCATTTAATGTGCACCTTGGCGCCCGTTCTGTTTGGAAGCTAAACGGCGAAAATGCATGCTTCCCTGAGGAGCCAAAACCAGCCCAAGTTGTAGCAATGCTCTGCCGTTGTCTTCCATGAGCCATCCTCTCTCCAAGTTAACCTTGTTTGCATCTACACCAGGGGTCCCCAAACTATGGCCCGCGGGCCACATGCGGCCCATTGAAGCCATTTATCCGGCCCCAACGGCACAAAGGCAGAAGGGGGTTTGGCTAAATGGCCCAAGGGAGCTCTTCCAACCCTTAATAATAATAATAATAATAATAATAATAATAATAATAATAATAATAATAATAACAATAAGAGAAGACCTGGCTCTGGCTCACGAATGGGACCCTGAAGAAGGAAACAGAAGGCCTGATCCTTGCAGCCCAGGAGCAAGCCATCAGAACAAAGGCAATTAATAATAATAATAATAATAATAATAATAATAATAGAAGACCTGGCTCTGGCTCACAAATGGGACCCTGAAGAAGGAGACCGAAGGCCTGATCCTTGCAGCCCAGGAGCAAGACATCAGAACAAAGGCAATTAAGGCCAAGATTGAAAAATCAGCTGATGGCCCAAAATGCAGACTATGCAAGGAAACCGACGAAACCATTGATCATCTCCTCAGCTGCTGTAAGAAAATCGCACAGACTACAAACAGAGGCACAACTATGTGGCCCAAATGATTCATTGGAACTTATGCCTCAAGTACCACCTCCCAGCAGTAAAGAACTGGTGGGATCACAAACCTGCAAAAGTCTTGGAAAATGAGCACGCAAAGATACTGTGAGACTTCCGAATCCAGACTGACAAAGTTCTGGAACACAACACACCAGACATCACAGTTGTGGAAAAGAAAAAGGTTTGGATCATTGATGTTGCCATCCCAGGTGACAGTCGCATTGACGAAAAACAACAGGAAAAACTCAGCCACTATCAGGACTTCAAGACTGAACTGCAAAGACTCTGGCAGAAACCAGTACAGGTGGTCCCGGTGGTGATGGGCACACTGGGTGCCGTGCCAAAAGATCTCAGCCGGCATTTGGAAACAATAGACATTGACAAAATTACGATCTGCCAACTGCAAAAGGCCACCCTACTGGGATCTGCATGCATCATCCGAAAATACATCACACAGTCCTAGACACTTGGGAAGTGCTCGACTTGTGATTTTGTGATACGAAATCCAGCATGTCTATCTTGTTTGCTGTGTCATAATATAATAATAGTAACATTGAGGCTGGGAGGCCATCTGTCAGGGGTGCTTTGCTTGTGCTTTTGGTCCACAAAGGCAGAAAGGGGTTGGGGAGAAGAAGGAGATGGAGGAGGAGAAGAAGTGGAAGGAGGAGAAAAAGGAGAAAAGGGAGACTGGGAAAAGGGAAGGAGAAAAAGGAGATGGAGAAGAAGAGGAAGGAGAAGGAGATTGGAGAAAGAGTAAAGGAAGCAGAGAAGGAAAAGAAGAGGATGGAGGAGGAAACAAGGAGATTGGAGAAAGGGAAAGAAGAAAGGAAGCAGAAGCAGATGGAGGAGAAGAGGAAGCGGAAGGAAGAGAGGAAGCAGAAGGAGATGGAGAAAAAGAAGTGGAAAGAGGAGAGGAAAAGGAAAGGAAGCAGAAGGAGATGGAGGAGAAGAGGAAGCGGAAGGAGGAGAGGAAGGAGAAAAAGGAGACTGAGGAAAGGGAAAGAAGAAAGGAAGCAGAAGCAGATGGAGGAGAAGAGGAAGCGGAAGGAAGAGAGGAAGCAGAAGGAGATGGAGAAAAAGAAGTGAAAAGAGGAGAGGAAAAGGAAAGGAAGCAGAAGGAGATGGAGGAGAAGAGGAAGCGGAAGGAGGAGAGGAAGGAGAAAAAGGAGACTGGGGAAAGGGAAAGAGGAAAGGAAGTACAGTAGAGTCTCACTTATCCAACATAAACGGGGCGGCAGAACGTTGGATAAGCGAATATGTTGGATAATAAGGAGAGATTAAGGAGAAGCCTATTAAACATCAAATTAGGTTATGATTTTACAAATTAAGCACCAAAACATCATGTTATACAACAAATTTGGCAGAAAAAGTAGTTCAATAGGCAGTAATGTTATGTTGTAATTACTGTATTTACGAATTTAGCACCAAAATATCAAGATGTATTGAAAACATTGACTACAAAAATGCGTTGGATAATCCAGAACGTTGGATAAGTGAGTGTTGGATAAGTGAGACTGTACTGTAGAAGGAGACGGAGGAGAGGAAGCAGATGGAGGAGAAAAAGGAGAAAAGAGATTGGAAAAAGGGAAAGAGAAAAAGAAGGAGATGGAAAAGAAGGGGAAGGAGAAGGAGGAGAGGAAAGAGAAGGAGATTGGAGAAAGAGTAAAGGAAGCAGAGGGAGAAGGAGAAGAAGAGGAATGAAGAAACAGAAGGAGATTGGAGAAAGGGAAAGAGGAAAGGAAGCAGAAGGAGAAGAGGAAGGAAAGGAGGAAAGGAAGAGGAGGATGGAGAAGAAGAAGAAGGGTCTGTATGAAGGTTGACGGCTGGACTGGAGGCCTGAGAGTCCTGGGTTCGAGTCCTCACTCAGGCATGGAAACCCAATGGAGAACCACAGCAAAAAAATGCAAGGGAGCGGTCCCGGCCTTGAATTATTCAGCGCACTCCTTTCCGAGGAGGGCGGCGTCCATATTAATAATGGAAGGACTTAGTATTTACATTGCTCCGAGCGCTGCGCATATATGATTATCCCTGTAATCTGGACGGTAAGTCGGTCGATCCCGCTGACCCGTCATTCCCGGCGGAGAAGCGGGAGAGGTCTCCTCGGGTTCACGGCCGGACGCAAAACGTATAGCTTTGCTTTCTAAAAAAACGAGGTCTCCGGTCTGTAATGCTCCGCTAATGCTGCGCGGCTTAGGTGTGCTCCGCGCATTAGGTTGATGAACAGCTTTACCTGGCCGGATTTAAGCCCTCCTTCCTAATAATATGTCAGTGGGATTACGGAGTGCGCGATTCAAGAGTGACGTCCCAAATACACAATTCTGCAAGATTTCTGCGAGATGCCCAGTTGCAGACATGCGTTGCGTGCAAAGAAACCATAAATATAAGCAATCCAGGGATGCATTGACCACAGAATGAATGCAGGTTGATACTATGAACTACAACTCCCAGCATCCCATAGGTAGTCCAAGGGGTGCCAAATTACATTGCACAATGGAGCAGATTCTCCCCTTTGGAAACTACAACTCCCAGCATCCCATAGGCAGTTCAAGGGGTGCCAAACTACATTTTTGCAACTGTACTTATACTCGGGTGAGGGTCCTGGTTGGCTTATATTTGGGTCAGCTTATACTCAAGAATATATGGTTCATTTATTATTTTTCTCTATTATTATTACATTTATTATTGTACTCTATTATTGTTGCTACTATTACATTAATTTTACTCTATTTTTATTATTATTAATACATTTATTATTTCACTCTGATCTTATTATTATATTTATTATTCTGCTCTATTTATTATTACTTGTATTATTTTCCTGTATTTATTATTATTATTATTATTATTATTATTATTATTATTATTATTATTATTATTTAATTATGACACAGCAAACAAGATAGACATGCTGGATTTCTTATCACAAAATCACAAGTCGGACACTTCCCAAGTGTCTAGGACTGTGTGATGTATTTTCGGATGATGCGTGAAGATCCCAGCAGGGTGGCCTTTTGCAGTTGGCAGATCGTAATTTTGTCAATGTCTATTGTTTCCAAATGCCGGCTGAGATCTTTTGGCACGACACCCAGTGTGCCCATCACCACCGGGACCACCTGCACTGGTTTCTGCCAGAGTCTTTGAAGTTCAGTCTTGAGGTCCTGAGAGCAGCTGAGTTTTTCCTGTTGTTTCTCGTCAATGCGACTGTCACCTGGGATGGCGACATCAATGATCCAAACCTTTTTCTTTTCCACAACTGTGATGTCTGGTGTGTTGTGTTCCAGAACTTTGTCAGTCTGGATTCGGAAGTCCCACAGTATCTTTGTGTGCTCATTTTCCAATACTTTTGCAGGTTTGTGATCCCACCAGATAATAATAATTATAATAATAATTATCCCACCAGATAATAATAATAATGATTATTATTATTATTATTGTTGTTGTTATTATTATTATTATTATTATTATTACATGTATTATTTTACTCTACTATTATTAAAAGGATACATAAGCACATTTACATTGAAGAAGATGAGAATGATTATTTGATCAGAGTTGGACAGTCTTATCTTAAATTTGAACTTGATGTAAATATTCAAAAACATTTAACCTACTGATGCCTCAATTAATGTAATTTTATTCGTATCTGTTTATATTTCTGAAATTTACCACCCTCGGCTTATACTGGAGTCAATGATTTCCCAGTTTTGTGGTAAAATTAGGTGCCTCGGCTTATATAGTAGGTAAAGGTAAAGGTTTTCCCCTGACGTTAAGTCCAGTCGTGTCTGACTCTGGGGGTTGGTGCTCATCTCCATTTCTAAGCCGAAAAGCCGGCGTTGTCCAGAGACACCTCCAAGGTCATGTGGCCACTGGCATGAATGCATGGAGCGCTGTTACCTTCCCGCTGGAGCAGTACCTATTGATCTACTCACATTGGCATGTTTTCGAACTGCTAGGCTGAGAGGAGCTGGGGCTAACAGCAGGCGCTCACTCTGCTCCTGGGATTTGAACCTGGGACCTTTCAGTCTGCAAGTTCAGCAGCTCAGCGCTTTAACACACTGAGCTACCACCAGGGGCCCGGCTTGTATACGGGTCGGCTTATATTTGAGAATATATATGGTATATCACTTATTTTGCAACAAACTTTTCACCCACCCAGGGAAGGCTATAGACCAGGGGTCCCCAAACTTTTTAAACAGGGGGCCAGTTCACGATCCTTCAGACCGTTGGAGGGCCGGACTATAGTTGGCCACCGAGCAATAAATAATAATAATAATAATAATAATAATAATAATAATAATAATAATAATAATAATGGGGGTTGGAAGAGACCCCTTGGGCCATTTAGTCCAATCCCCTTCTGCCTTTGTGCACCGAAAGCACAAGCAAAGCACCCCTGACAGATGGCCACCCAGCCTCAATGTTAATAATAATAATAATAATAATAATAATAAAAAAGAGGGTTGGAAGAGACCCCTTGGGCCATTTAGTCCAACCCCTTTCTGCCTTTGTGCAGCAAAAGCACAAGCAAAGCACCCCTGACAGATGGCCACCCAGCCTCAATGTTAATAATAATAATAATAATAATAATAATAATAATAATAATAATAATAATAATAAAGAGGGTTGGAAGAGACCCCTTGGGCCATTTAGTCCAACCCCTTTCTGCCTTTGTGCACCGAAAGCACAAGCAAAGCACCCCTGACAGATGGCCACCCAGCCTCAATGTTAATAATAATAATAATAATAATAATAATAATAATAATAATAATAATGGGGGCTGGAAGAGACCCCTTGGGCCATTTAGTCCAACCCCTTTCTGCCTTTGTGCAGCAAAAGCACAAGCAAAGCACCCCTGACAGATGGCCACCCAGCCTCAATGTTAATAATAATAATAATAATAATAATAATAATAATAATAATAATAATAAAGAGGGTTGGAAGAGACCCTTGGGCCATTTAGTCCAACCCCTTTCTGCCTTTGTGCAGCAAAAGCACAAGCAAAGCACCCCTGACAGATGGCCACCCAGCCTCAATGTTAATAATAATAATAATAATAATAATAATAATAATAATAATAATAATAATAAGGGTTGTAAGAGGAGACCCCTTGGGTCATTTAGCCCAACCTCCTTCTGCCCTTGTGCCGTGGGGGCCGGATAGATAGCTTCGACGGGCCGCATCCGGCCCCCGGGCCTTAGTTTGGGGACCCCTGCTATAGACCTTGCAAAACTACAACTCCCATGATCTCATTGCGGTTCAAGCGGCATTGACTAGGGCTTTCAAGCTCCATTTTGCCGGGGGAATGTGGGGCAAGGGAAAAAGCTCCTGCCGACAAAATCCGCCAGCGCAGCAGCTCTGCCCGCCTGACACGGCCACCCAAACAATGGGGCGCATTAGAGGGCTTTTGTTGCCAAGCGGCCAGCCAGCGGCAGACGGGGCATTTCCCAGCCACTTCCGTGACCACGGCAAAACCCCGGGCGGTTTGGTTCACACAGCTCATTCCCAGGAGACAAATGACGTCACTGTTCCCGGGGTCCGGATTCAAAACCTCCCCACTTTGGGGTTGCAATGGAAACCAAAGCAGGGAACAAGGCATGAGAAGCATGATGGAAAGACATAGATCAGATGACTATGTCTTTTGTGGACAAATTTGGTGTGATTTGGTCCAGTGGTTTTGTTGTTTACTCCATGGGAATTATGCACATTTTTATATATATAGATATAGATATAGATATAGATATAGATATAGATAGATAGATAGATAGATAGATAGATAGATAGATAGATAGATAGATAGATAGATTACTAGCTGTGCCCGGTCACGCGTTGCTGTGGCGAAGTATGGTGGTATGGGAAATAAAGTATTGAGGAATTGGTGGTAGTTAAGGTAAAGGGTAAAGGTTTTCTCCTGACATTAAGTCCAGTTGTGTCTGACTGCATACTGAAGTGGATTATATGTCAGTGTGGAGTCAAAATAATCCAGTTCAAAGCAGATAATGTAAGATTATAAATGGGTTATATAGCTGTGTGGGAGGGCCTTGAGTCTACACTGCCATATAATCCAGTTAAAATCAGATAATCTGTTTTTTATAGGCAGTGTGGAAGAGGCCTAAGTGAGGCCTAACTCTGCCTGTCCCCTGGGCTGAGTGGGTTGCTAGGCGACCAAGTGGGCAGAGCTTAGCCTTCTAACTGGCAGCAACTGGATAAAAACAATTATTCCTCTCCCTCTAATTAGGACTTAATTTTTCTTTTCTTTTTGTTGTATGAACGTAAAGGCATGGATGAGGGGTTGTGCTGCCAAGTTTAGTGTTTTGGGATGTGTAATTTTGTTGTTCTGTCCTAGGCCGAAATTTCATTACCCTTTTATATATATAGACTAGCTGTGCCCGGCCACGCGTTGCTGTGGCAAAGTATGGTGGTATTGGAAATAAAGTATTGAGGAATTGGTGGTAGTTAAGGAAAAGGGTAAATGTCTTCCCCTGATGTTAAGTCCATTATAAATGGGTAATATAGCTGTGTGGAAGGGCCTTGAGTCTACACTGCCATATAATCCAGTTAAAATCAGATAATCTGTTTTTTATAGGCAGTGTGGAAGAGGCCTAAGTGAGGCCTAACTCTGCCTGTCCCCTGGGCTGAGTGGGTTGCTAGGCGACCAAGTGGGCAGAGCTTAGCCTTCTAACTGGCAGCAACTGGATAAAAACAATTATTCCTCTCCCTCTAATTAGGACTTAATTTTTCTTTTCTTTTTGTTGTATGAACGTAAAGGCATGGATGAGGGGTTGTGCTGCCAAGTTTAGTGTTTTGGGATGTGTAATTTTGTTGTTCTGTCCTAGGCCGAAATTTCATTACCCTTTTATATATATAGACTAGCTGTGCCCGGCCACGCGTTGCTGTGGCAAAGTATGGTGGTATTGGAAATAAAGTATTGAGGAATTGGTGGTAGTTAAGGAAAAGGGTAAATGTCTTCCCCTGATGTTAAGTCCATTATAAATGGGTAATATAGCTGTGTGGAAGGGCCTTGAGTCTACACTGCCATATAATCCAGTTAAAATCAGATAATCTGTTTTTTATAGGCAGTGTGGAAGAGGCCTAAGTGAGGCCTAACTCTGCCTGTCCCCTGGGCTGAGTGGGTTGCTAGGCGACCAAGTGGGCAGAGCTTAGCCTTCTAACTGGCAGCAACTGGATAAAAACAATTATTCCTCTCCCTCTAATTAGGACTTAATTTTTCTTTTCTTTTTGTTGTATGAACGTAAAGGCATGGATGAGGGGTTGTGCTGCCAAGTTTAGTGTTTTGGGATGTGTAATTTTGTTGTTCTGTCCTAGGCCGAAATTTCATTACCCTTTTATATATATAGACTAGCTGTGCCCGGCCACGCGTTGCTGTGGCAAAGTATGGTGGTATTGGAAATAAAGTATTGAGGAATTGGTGGTAGTTAAGGAAAAGGGTAAATGTCTTCCCCTGATGTTAAGTCCATTATAAATGGGTAATATAGCTGTGTGGAAGGGCCTTGAGTCTACACTGCCATATAATCCAGTTAAAATCAGATAATCTGTTTTTTATAGGCAGTGTGGAAGAGGCCTAAGTGAGGCCTAACTCTGCCTGTCCCCTGGGCTGAGTGGGTTGCTAGGCGACCAAGTGGGCAGAGCTTAGCCTTCTAACTGGCAGCAACTGGATAAAAACAATTATTCCTCTCCCTCTAATTAGGACTTTATTTTTTTTCTTTTTGTTGTATGAACGTAGAGGCATGGATGAGGGGTTGTGCTGCCAAGTTTAGTATTTCTGGAATGTGTAGTTTTGTTGTTTTGTCCTAGGCCGAAATTTCATCACCCTTTTATATATATAGATTAAATTTTGGGATGTGATATGGAGCTGAGAGAGCGACGGGGAAAACTGTGGACAGAGAGGACAAAAGTTATTCTAGTTCAGTTCTGGGCGCCGCAATCTCCAAATCTCCAATATGGGGATGTTTCGGGAAAGGGAAGACCTCAATAAAGACATCAACATCTGCAAAAAAAATAAAAGAGAACGGGACGTGGATTCCCTGAAAGGACAAGCCCAGTTCTGGAAGAAGAGACAGGAAAAGAAGAGAAACCGGAAAAGAAAGAAACCACGTTCTGTCGGCATTAAATGTCCTGAACTCCGGAAAAGTCTGAAAACACCTGTGAGAACAGAATCGACCGTAAAAGCTCAGGGCTACAAAAGTCTTTTTGGCTTTTCAAAATAATGCCTTGAAACGCTCTTCTTTTCTCTTGCAAAACAGCTGGCTTCCTGTTTGCCTGGGATGCGGTGCTCCAAAGCCCAGCAAAGAGGGCGCAGAACGAGGTCAAACGGAGGAAAACAGGTTTTCATTTCTTTTGTAACCAAAAGAAGAGAGAAGCCAGATGCATCCAGTGCAGACCGTCAGTCATTTGAGAAAGGCATTGTTTGCCTGTGTTCCAAGTTTCGTCCAGGTCCAGCGTCAGCGGGGTTCAGTGGGTGCAGGTGAACTACAACTCCCATATGCAAGTCCCATCATCCATGGTCCATCCCACTCCAAACAGCGCCAGGATGTAAAGTAGGTCATGGGGATTGTGTGTGTCAAGTTTGGTCTTGATCAGACATTGGTGGGGGTTGCAGTGCTCTCAGGAAGTGAGTGAAGATACTGCAAGTCCCATCATCCATGGTCCATCCCACTCCAAAGAGTGCCAGGAGGTAAAGTAGGTCATGGGGATTGTGTGTGTCAAGTTTGGTCTTGATGGGACATTGGTGGGGGTTGCAGTGCTCTCAGGAAGTGAGTGAAGATACTGCAAGTCCCATCATCCATCGTCCAAACTCTTTCAAACCACACCAGGATGTAGAGTGGGTCATGGGGCCTCTGTGTCCCAAGTTTGGTACTGATTTGTCGTTGGTGGGAGTCGCAGTGCTCTCAGGAAGTGAGTGAAGGTATTGCAAGTCCCATCGTCCATGGTCCAAACTCTTCCAAACTACACCATGGTTAGGGTTAAATACCAAGTTTGGTACTGATTTGTCGCTGGTGGGAGTCGCAGTGCTCTCAGGAAGCCAGTGAAGCTACTGCAAGTCCCATCGTCCATGGTCCAAACTCTTCCAAACTACACCAGGGTTAGGGTTAGGTACCAAGTTTGGTACTGATTTGTCGCTGGTGGGAGTCGCAGTGCTCTCAGGAAGTGAGTGAAGGTATTGCAAGTCCCATCGTCCATAGTCCAAACTCTTCCAAGCCACACCATGGTTAGGGTTAAATACCAAGTTTGGTACTGATTTGTCGCTGGTGGGAGTCGCAGTGCTCTCAGGAAGCCAGTGAAGCTACTGCAAGTCCCATCATCCATGGTCCAAACTCTTCCAAACCACGCCAGGATGTAGAGTGGGTCATGGGGCCTCTGTGTACCAAGTTTGGTACTGATTCGTTGTTGGTGGGAGTTACAGTGCTCCCAGGAAGTGAGTGAAGATACTGCAAGTCCCATCATCCGTTGTCCAAACTCTTCCAAACTACACCAGGGTTAGGGTTAGGTACCAAATTTGGTACTGATTCGTTGTTGTTGGGAGTCGCAGTGCTCTCAGGAAGCCAGTAAAGGTATTGCAAGTCCCATTGTCCATGGTCCATCCCCCTCCAAACAGCACCCGGGAGGACTCTCACTCCCAGAATCCCCATGGCAGTTCAAAATGCATTCACTCTACAGAGCTGATGCCAACTATAGAGTCCCAGTTTTGGAGGCTCAAAATGAATCAAAACGATGTCAGCGGAAGACAGTAATGGCAATGGTCAAGCTGAAAAGCAACGGCAGAATTAAAAATCTCTTTCCGCCTTCCGAGTGGCCAAAGCCAGCCAGGCGATCGGCCAGATGGTCAGCAATTGGCTGGACATCTGTTCAGATTTCCAACCCAGATGTGCAAGGAAACGCAAGCATGGTTTCTGACCCAATCTGGCCTTTTGACAGCCACAGAGTTAAAGAGAATATGATGATGATGATGATGATGATGATGATGATGATGATGATGATGATGATGATGCAGGACAATGCAACTTGCACAGGGAAATTCTATACCAGAGAATGAATGCAGTTGGACGCCACTGAATTGAAGGAATCATGGGAGTTGTAGTTTCACGAAGGGTGCATCAACACTGGAGAATAAATGCAGTAGGACCCCACCTGAACTGCCATGCCTCAATAGTATGGAATCCTGGGAGTTGTAGTCTTAGGCTCAAATAATATGGGATTGTGGGAGTTGTAGTCTCAGGCTCAATAGCATGGGATCCTGGGGGTTGTAGTATGGGATCCTGGGAGTTGTAGTCTCAGGCTCAGTAGTATGGGATCCTGGGAGTTGTAGTACAGAATCCTGGGAGTTGTAGTCTTAGAATCAATAGTATGGAATCCTGGGAGTTGTAGTCTTAGACTCAATAGTATGGGATCCTGGGAGTTGTAGTCTTAGACTCAATAGTATGGGATCCTGGGAGTTGTAGTCTTAGACTCAATAGTATGGAATCCTGGGAGTTGTAGTCTTAGGCTTAATAGTTTGGGATCCTGGGAGTTGTAGTCTTAAGGCTCAATAGTATGGGATCCTGGGAGTTGTAGTACGGAATCCTGGGAGTTGTAGTCTTAGGCTTAATAGTATGGGATCCTGGGAGTTGTAGTACGGAATCCTGGGATTTGTAGTCTTAGGCTCAATAGTACGGGATCCTGGGAGTTATAGTACGGAATCCTGAGAGTTGTAGCCCTAGGCTGAATAGTTTGGGATCCTGGGAGTTTTAATCTTAGGCACAATAATATGGGATCCTGGGAGTTGTAGTCTTAGGCTCAATAGTTTGGGATCCTGGGAGTTATAGTACGGAATCCTGAGAGTTGTAGCCTTAGGCACAATAGTATGGGATCATGGGAGTTATAGTATGGGATCCTGGGAGTTGTAGTCTCAGGCTCAGTAATATGGGATCATGGGAGTTATAGTACGGAATCCTGGGAGTTGTAGTCTTAGGCTCAACAGTTTGGGATCCTGGGAGTTTTACTAAGGGCATGTCTACAGTGGAGAATGAATGCAGCTTGGAACCCCTTAAACTGTCCTGGCCCAATGCTATGAGATCCCGGGAGTTGGATGTGGAACTCATGCAGTTTGGAAACACTTGAAATTGCCATGTCTCCATGGCAAGGAATCATGGGAGTTGTAGTTTTACTAAGGGCATGTGTACACTGTTGAAGGAATGTCATTGGACCCCACTGGAACCGCTATGGCTGAATGCGACGGGAGTTGTAGTTTTTCAATGTGTTTTTGAGCGTAGGTGGTTACGGCAGGCGTTTTAAAAGACAGCCTTCAATTAAAACGCACTCAAAAATAAACTCTCTGCCTGGCAAGCTTGAACTCTGTCCCTGTCTCTAAGTCACCGGCCGCTCCCTTTCCCACCCCTCCATCTATCCATCCATCCGTCTGTCCGCACCCTCCTGCCCAGCCAAGCAAGGTAAGCAGAAGGGAAGGAAGCAGGAAAGAAGAGAGAAGAGTGACGAAAGAAAAGACCGAAAGAGACAAAGCAGAGGTCACACGAAGCGCCAGCAAACACCTGGCAATCCATCAGCCTCCGATTCCCAAAACCGGCAGAGGAAACACACAACTTGCTTGCACTTTGCAACCCTAAATCATCCAACTCCCGGCGAGTCCGGTGGAGTCAAAGCAGAACTTGGATGACCATCTGCAGGGAGGCCTTTGATTGTGCCTTCCTGCCTGGAAAAGGTACAGTGGAGTCTCACTTATCCAAGCTAAACAGGCCAGCAGAACCTTGGATAAGCCCAATAACATGCTATTCTAATTTATATATATATATATACACACACACACACACACACACACACACACACACACAGAGTAGAGTCTCACTTATCCAAGCTAAACGGGCCGGCAGAACCTTGGATAAGCCCAATAACATGCTATTCTAATTTTATATATCTATATATATAAAAGAGTGATGGCATCACGGCGACCCACAAAACAACAAAACTACAGGCCCCCCAACCTCGAAATTTGACAACACAACCCATCATCCACGCCTCTAGGTTGATACAACAAAAAGAAAAGAAAAATAAAGTCCTAATTAGAGAGAGAGGAATGATTGCTTTTATCCAATTGTTGTCAGTTAGAAGGCTAAGCTCCTCCAACTTGGTCTCCTAGCAACCCAATAAAAAAATAATAAAAAACACTAAAAATTAATACAATAAAATACTATAATAACAGAAAATAACTAAAAATACTACAAGAAAATAATACAATATAATAAATAAAAATATAACTTTCAATAAAATTAATAAAAAATTGCAAATAACGTCAAATAAAAATTACACAACAATTTTTAACCAATACCACCACCACTTTGCCACAGCAATGCGTGGCCGGGCACAGCTAGTGTGTGTGTATATGTATGTATGTATGTATATGTATGTATGTATGTGTGTGTGTGTGTGTGTGTGTGTGTGTATATATATATATATATATATATATACACACACACATACACACACACATACATACATATACATATACATATATATATATATACACATACACACACACACACACACACACACACACACACACAGTAGAGTCTCACTTATCCAACATAAACGGGCTGGCAGAACGTTGGATAAGCGAATATGTTGGATAATAAGGAGAGATTAAGGAGAAGCCTATTGCACATCAAATTAGGTTATGATTTTACAAACTAAGCACCAAAACATCAGGTTATACAACAAATTTGACAGAAAAAGTAGTTCAATATGCAGTAATGTTATGTTGTAATTACTGTATTTATGAATTGGGAGTTGTAGTTTCCCAAGTTTACTGAAATTGGTTCGGTGAGATGGGGGTCCCGGGAGTTTTAGTTTCCCAAGTTCACAGAAATTGGTTCAGTGTGATGGGGGTCCCGGGAGTTTTAGTTTCTCAAGTTCACAGAAATTGGTTCAATGAGCCGGGAGTCCTGGGAGTGGTAGTGTCTCAAGTTCACAGCCATGGCTGAATGTGATGAAGTTCTGGGAGTCGCAGTTTCCCAAGGTCTTATGCCTTCTCTGCCAATACGAAGGTCAACTACAACTCCCAGGATCCCATCGCCTTAGGCCATGGCAGTTGAAGAGGCGTCAAACTGCATTAATCCGGCCATGCAGACGCCGCGCCGTTCCCTCTCCACGCATCCCATGTGATGCCAGTTTGGGAGCCATCCAGCCCGATGCAAGGCGGCACATGCCGCGGACCACGAAACGACGTGTCCTTAACTCCGAGGACGGTTTTAAAAATAGACCGTAATTATGTCCCTCCGCATCCCAGCACAAAAGCAAGAGCAAAAAAAAAGGGAAGAAAGGAAGGAACAGCTCCGGGCAAGTTTTTTTGCCAGACAATTCCTGCTCTGAAAGAAAGATTCGGAGAAGGAAACCGACAAGTTGGGCTTTTTGAGCAAAAAAAGCACGGCAGCCGGCTGGCAGCTCCGACGTTGGCTTCTTTCGGAAGGGTTGCTGTTGTCATTGTTTTGTTTGTTTGTGGCATCCTTCCCCGTGGTGTCCTCCCTTCCCTTTTTTAATACTTCTGCCTGGATGGCAGGGAGGCCGGGCCCTAATGGAAAGCGACATCCCCGCTCCGCAGTCAGGGCGATTCGGAGAGCGTGAATGACGCTCCCCTTCCCTTCCCCTAATAAGGACCTCGCTGGCCGAGAGAGCGAGTGGAAGCCCGAAGCCGGGGCATGAAAAATGCAGGGTCGCTTCGATATTTAAAAGGAGGAGACGAAAACCCCGGGAGGGATTCATTAAGCAGGAGAGGCCGAAGCAGGAAAGGAAGCCAAACGGTGGCCCTTGGCTGAAGAGGGAAATCTTGGCTCGTATATACGGCGGCCCTACGTGTGGTGCAGCCAAGCGAGGATTTGAACCCAGTGCCAACCGATATTCAAAATAATAATAATAATAATAATAAGTAAGTAAAACTTTATTTGTATACCGCCCTCTCTCCCAAAAGGGACTCAGGGTAGTTTCCAATATAAAACCAGCATAAAACATTGTACAATAAAACACCGACAACACTACGAAACGCTATAAAAATACAGAAAAACAAAACAAAACAAAACCACATAACAATTGACTAAGACAATCACATAAACAGAAGCAGTATAATCACTCAAATAACATATGAATCACAGAAGAAAAGACAAAAAAAAAAACAACACTGGGATGGAGGAGAGGATGGCCTGGAGGGGCCACTAGAACTAAAGTGCAATGTGATATTCTCAGATGCTTTGGGGCAGAGGAATAAGGTGCTGTGTTTCAACTCAAAGAGGTGGCCTGTGCAACTACTTTAGCTATGGGCTCGGTTATCCAAAACCAGAAACTCCTCAAAGCACAACAGACAAAAAACCAGTACAAGAAAACCGCACTACAAACTAGAGCTGACAGCTGGCACAACAAAACACTGCATGGAAAGTTCCTTGACAAAATTGAAGGAAAAGCTGATAAAGAGAAGACCTGGCTCTGGCTCACGAATGGGACCCTGAAGAAGGAGACAGAAGGCCTGATCCTTGCAGCCCAGGAGCAAGTCATTAGGGCAAAGGCAATTAATAATAATAATAATAATAATAATAATAATAATAATAATAATAAAAGACCTGGCTCTGGCTCACGAATGGGACCCTGAAGAAGGAGACAGAAGGCCTGATCCTTGCAGCCCAGGAGCAAGTCATTAGGGCAAAGGCAATTAATAATAATAATAATAATAATAATAATAATAATAATAATAAAAGACCTGGCTCTGGCTCACGAATGGGACCCTGAAGAAGGAGACAGAAGGCCTGATCCTTGCAGCCCAGGAGCAAGACATCAGGACAAAGGCCATTCAGGCCAAGATCGAAAAATCAGCTGATGACCCAAAATGCAGACTGTGCAAGGAAACCGACGAAACCATGGATCATATCCTCAGCTGCTGTAAGAAAATCGCACAGACAGACTACAAACAGAGGCACAACTATGTGGACCAAATGATTCATTGGAACTTATGCCTCAAGTACCACCTCCCAGCAGCAAAGAACTGGTGGGATCACAAACCTGCAAAAGTATTGGAAAATGAGCACGCAAAGATACTGTGGGACTTCCGAATCCAGACTGACAAAGTTCTGGAACACAACACACCAGACATCACAGTTGTGGAAAAGAAAAAGGTTTGGATCATTGATGTCGCCATCCCAGGTGACAGTCGCATTGACGAAAAACAACAGGAAAAACTCAGCCGCTCTCAGGACCTCAAGATTGAACTTCAAAGACTCTGGCAGAAACCAGTGCAGGTGGTCCCGGTGGTGATGGGCACACTGGGTGTCGTGCCAAAAGATCTCAGCCGGCATTTGGAAACAATAGACATTGACAAAATCACGATCTGCCAACTGCAAAAGGCCACCCGACTGGGATCTGCACGCATCATCCGAAAACACATCACACAGTCCTAGACACTTGGGAAGTGTTCGACTTGTGGTTTTGTGAAACGAAATCCAGCATATCTATCTTGTTTGCTGTGTCATACTATGTTGTTGTCAACAACAACAATGACTTTATTCTTATATACTGCCCCATCTCCCCAAAGGGACTCAGGGCAGCTTACATGGGGATTAAGCCCTAAAAACACAATAATACATAGCATAAAATTACATTCCAAAATTGCTACATAAAATATACAGTAGAGTCTCACTTATCCAAGCTAAACGGGCCGGCAGAAGCTTGGATAAGCGACTATCTTGGATAATAAGGAGGGATTAAGGAAAAGCCTATTAAACACCAAAACTTAATGTTATACAACAAATTTGAAAGAAAAAGTAGTTCAATATGCAGTAATGTTATGTTGTAATTACTGTATTTACGAATTGAGCAGCAAAATATCATGATATATTGAAAACGTTGACTGCAAAAATGGCTTGGATTATCCAGAGGCTTGGATAAGCGAGGCTTGGATAAGTGAGACTCTACTATATAAAAACATCAAACATCATAATTCAATAATCCAACAACTGACCATGCTGTACTGATCCCCTGACAATAATTATAAGTGTCTCTGAAAGAGATAGGCTTATATTTACCCTCTATTCTTTGAGGCTGAGAGTGTGTGACACGACAAAGCAAGGATTTGAACCCAATGTCAGCCAACCTTCACACCGCTATACTGCACTGACTCACTAACACTATTTACAAGTGTTTCTAAAAGTGATAGAATTGTATTTGTTTCCATTGTATGGTGATCCTATCCCTTGAGGCTGAGAGTGTGTGACACAACAAATCAAGGGTTTGCACTCATTGTCAGCCAATATACAACCTGACATGCTGCACTGACTCACCAACACTATTTACAAGTGTCTCTAAAGGAGATACGATTGTATTAATTTCCATTGTATGGTGACCCTATTATTTGAGGCTGAGAGTGTGTGACACAACAAGTCAAGTGTTTCAAACCCAGTGCAAGCTGACATTCAAACTACTATGTTGCGCTGGCTCCTAAAACTACGAGTGTCTCTACAAGGGATACGACTGCATTTGATTCCAACTCACAAGTGTCTCTAAAAGGGATATACCGTATATACTCGAGTATAAGCCGACCCAAATATAAGCCGAGGCACCTAATTTTACCATAAAAAGACTGGGAAAACATTGACTCCAGTATAAGCCGAGGGTGGTAAATTTCAGAAATAAAAATAGATACTAATAAAATTACATTAATTGAGGCATCGGCAGGTTAAATATTTTTGAATATTTACATAAAACTGTAATTTAAGATAAAACTGTCCAACTCTGGTTAAATCATTAGTCTCATCTTCTTCACTGTAAATGTGCTTATGTATCCTTTTAATAATAATAGAGTAAAATAATAAATGTAATAATACTGATACATACAGTAAAATAAATAGAGTAAAATAATAAATGTAACAATCATCATATCAAAGTGAAATAATAAATGTATTAATAATAATAAAAATAGAGTAAAATAAATGTAATAGTAACAATATTAATAGAGTAAAATAATAAATGTGATAATGATAGAGTAAAATAATAAATGTAATAATAATAATAATAATAATAATAATAATAATAATAATAATAATAATAATAGAGTAAAATAATAAATGTAATAATACCAATAATAGAGAATACAGTAGAGTCTCACTTATCCAAGCTAAACGGGCTGGCAGAAGCTTGCATAAGTGAATATCTTGGATAATAAGGAGGGATTAAGGAAAAGCCTATTAAACATCAAATTAGGTTATGATTTTACAAATTAAGCACCAAAACTTCATGTTATACAACAAATTTGACAGAAAAAGTAGTTCAATGCTCAGTAATGTTATGTTGTAATTACTGTATTTACGAATTTAGCATCAAAATATCATGATATATTGAAAACATTGACTACAAAAATGGCTTGGATAATCCAGAAACTTGGATAAGTGAGGCTTGGATAGGTAAAACTCTCTGTAATAATAAATATACCATATATACTCGAGTATATGCAGACTCAAATATAAGCCAACCAGGACCCTCAACCAAGTATAGGCCAAGGGGGACTTTTTCAGTCCTAAAAAAGGGCTGAAAAACTCAGTTTATACTTGAGTATATACGGTATTTTCAACTTATGGCAATCCTGTTTTTTGGGTCTGAGTGTGTGACTCAGCCAAGAAGGGATTTGAACTCAGCGTAATCCAGCATTCAAACTACTACACCATGCTGGGTTGCTTATTGCTATTTATAAGTGTCTCTAAAAGGGATACGATTGCATTTTTTTCCAACTTAAGACGATCCTAATCTTTGAGGCTGAGAGTGTGTGACTCAGCCAAGAAGGGACCTGAACCCAGCATAATCCAGCGTTCAAACTACTATAGCATGCTGGCTTGATTATACTGTTTATAAACACCTCTAAACGGGGATACAATTGCATTTGTTTCCAACTTGCAAGTGTCTCTAAATGAGATACAATTGCATTTGTTTCCAACTTACAAGTGTCAGTAAAAGGCACACAATTGCATTGGTTTCCAATGTACGGCAACCCTAATTCAACCCTTTCTGAGTCACACACTCTCCGTTTTTGAGGCTGAGAGTGTGTGACTCAGACATGGTCATAACTAGGATTCGAACCCTGTGTGGTCCAACGGTCAATCCAGTGTGCCAAACAGGCTCCCTTCTGCTATTTACAAACGAACAATAGAATTAATACAGTTTGACGCCACTTTAACAGCCACGTCTCCATGTGATGCAAACCTGGAGTCGGGGAGTTTTACAAGCCTTCTCTGTGGAAGGGGGCCGATGCCTTTCCAAACTGCAACTCCCATAGCATTGAGTCCTGGCAGTGAAAAATGATGCCAAATTGCATGAACTTTGGGTGTTGGATGTCACTCTGACCTTGAGAGCCTAGCTCAGGCCTCGCAAACCCATCAATGTCATAACAACAAAGAGCGGCAAAATGTTGTTTGGCGAGGCACCCGCACTCTTGGGCAGGGCAGGCTTGCAGAACGACAAATCTCTTTAATGGCCTTGGCTCAATGCTATACATCCATGTGCGGTGCAGTTTTACAAGATCTTGAGCCTTCTTTGCCAAAGGACGCTGATGCCTCACCAAACTACAAATCCCAGAATCCCACAGCATTGAGAGGTGGCCAGTAAATGAGAGATGATGTCCCTCAAAAAGGAACTCCCAAAGCATCTGTTGTTGATGGCTTTCATGGCCGGGATCACAGGGTTGTTGTATGTTTTCCAGGCTGTCTGACTATGTTCCAGAAGTATTCTCTCCTGACGTTTCGCCCACATTTATGGAAACTAACCAAGGAAGTTCCTGGGTGGGGGGAAGAACTCTTGTCTGTTGGAGGCCAGTGTGAATGTTGTAATTAATCACCTTTGTTAGCCTTAAATGGCCTTCCCAGCCTCTCATCCTGGCCTGGGGAAATCCTTTGTTCAGCGATGTTAGCTGCCCCTGATTGACTCCTGTCTGGAATTCTTCTGTTTTCAGAGTGCTGCTCCTTAATTACTGTTCTGATTTTGGAGTGTTTTTAATACAGCACTCCATGCAGTCATGCTGACCACATGACCTGGAGATGTCTATGGACAATGCCGGCTCTTCGGCTTAGAAATGGATATGAGCCCCAACCCCCAGAGTCGGTCACGATTGGACTTAATGTCAGGGGAAACCTTTACCTTAATACTGGTAGCCAGATTTTGTTCATGGCCATACAGCCCGGAAAACATACAACTACTCCTAAAGCAGCTTCCCCTTTGGCTTAGATTATTGCATTTCCCGAATCTAATGCGCACCCTCCTTGTTTTGACAAAGTCGTTTAGTCGTTTGAGTAAACAGGGTAATTCTACAGTGAATGAATGAATGCAAACGGAGAGAAATGTAGAGCACTAAGACAGCCAGTCACCTCCATGTGCAGCCGGAGGAGACGGCGTATTCCCGGCTGCAAAGTGAGCAAGACTCGTCCAGCTGGTCTCGGCAGCGTCCGGGCAAGACGGCAACGTCCTCTTTGTGCCCAACGGCCCTTTTGCGTGGAGACGGCGTGCGCCAGCTGCCATTAAAAGGGCGGCAAAGGAGGGCAGCCGGCCGCCAAAGAAGCGCAAGGGTCGGGCGAAAGGACAGCGGTCGGCTGGCGCTTGCCAACCTTGGGCGAAATGGCACCAAGACGCAGAGCGGTGCCAGTCCAGCCCACTCTATCTCGGGATTAAACCAGACCAAGACTCGGGCGCGCTCCACATGCTCCCCATTGACTCTGGGCCTAACACTTAATTCTATAGGACAGGGGTCCCCAAACTAAGGCCCGGGGGCCGGATGCGCCCTTCCGAGGTCATTTACCTGGCCCCCGCCCTCAGTTTTATAATATAATATATTCTATATGCATATAATATTGATAATAATATTATAATGTAATACAATACAATAATAATACCATATAATAATATTAATTATATATTCTATATCTATATATATAAAAGAGTGATGGCATCAGGGCAGCGGACAAAACAACAAAACTACAGGCCCCCCAACCTCGAAATTTGACAACACAACCCATCATCCATGCCTCTAGGTTGATACAACAAAAAGAAAAGAAAAATAAAGTCCTAAGGCTAAGTTCCACCCACCTGGTCTCCTAGAAACCTACTCAGCCCAGGGGACAGGCACAAGAGTTTGGAGAGACCCCTAAGGGCCATCCAACCCAACCCTTTCTACTATGCAGCAGGACACAATCCAAGCATTCACAACACATGGACAACATATAAATACTATACAATACTACTCAGGGACATAGACCCCCTCTACCCTCACCACGTTCACAGTACACAAACAACCAAATGCATACTAAACATAAAGACAACCATACAACAGACATTCAATACCACCACTACCTCAAAAATTTCTCACCAACAACACCAGACAACGCCACAGCAACGCGTGGCCGGGCACAGCTAGTTACATATAATATTACTAATAATATTACAGTACAGTGGTATAGTTCAAGATAGTAATATATAATGCTAATATTGTGCTATGCTAATAATATAATATATTGTATGTACATATAATTTGTAAACCACTCTGAGTCCGCTTTGGGGTGAGAAGGGTGTGATACAAATGTAGTAAATAAATGCAGTAAATAAATAAATAATAAATAAATAAATTTTAGACTTAGGTTCGCCCAAAGTCTGAAATGACTTGAAGGCACACAACAACAACAACAACAACAACAACAACCCTAATTAACTTGACTATCTCATTGGCCAGAAGCAGGAGCACACTTCCCATTGAAATCCTGATAAATGTATGTTGGGTTAAAATTGTTTTTATTTTTAAATATTGTATTGTTCTTTCATTGTTCTTCTTGTTGTTGTTTTTGCACTACAAATAAGGCATGTACAGTGTGCATCGGAATTTGTTTGTATTTTTTTTTTCAAATGATAATCCGGCCCCTCAACAGTCTGAAGGATTGTGGACCGGCCCTCGGATTAAAAAGTTTGAGGACCCCTGCTACAGGAGGTGCTAAATATCTAGAAAATTTAAATATCCCAAAATTTCGCCTTGCTTTTAGCTGGGCCAGATTTAATGCACTCAAATCAGCCATACTAGAGGGTAGATATAAAGGCACTGAATATGAACAAAGAGCATGCCCTTGCGGGGCGGGTAACGTCGAAACTGTAACACATGTACTTTTTATTTGTACAATTTACAAAGATGATAGATTAAGATTAATATCCCCTCTACTCACTAAATGGCCTGGAAGAACGCTAAATTGGTACCGCAGCTATTTACTGTCCGATCTTGATAAAAGGGTAACGGAGCAGGTAGCCAAATTTCTCTTTTCAGCGGCAAAAAGCCGTAAGGGCTTCATGAAAAATCTGTGTGAGAGTATAACAATTTCTACATTGTTCAGTTCTACCACATTTTTTTTAATCGAAATAGGAATCGAGTCCATCCTCTGTAATTTATTACACTATGTAACAAAATTTGAAAAGACAATTATGTTCCTCATTTGAAAGTGTTATTCCTGTTTAATTGTGTGGTCCTTACCTTGAAAGTAATCAGTCACTATTCCCCAGAAACTTTGTTCACTCTGATATTATTATCATTATTTCATTTATTAAAAGGTAAAGGTTTCCCCTGAAGTTAAGTCCAGTCGTGACCGACTCTGGGGGTTGGTGCTCATCTCCATTTCTAAGCCAAAGAGCCGGCGTCGTCCGTAGACACCTCCAAGGTCATGTGGCCACTGGCATGACTGCATGGAATGCCGTTACCTTCCTGCCGGAGCAGTACCTATTGATCTACTCACACTCTGGGGGTTGGGGCTCATCTCCATTTCTAAGCCAAAGAGCCGGCGTCGTCCGTAGACACCTCCAAGGTCATGTGGCCACTGGCATGACTGCATGGAATGCCGTTACCTTCCTGCCGGAGCAGTACCTATTGATCTACTCACACTCTGGGGGTTGGGGCTCATCTCAATTTCTAAGCCGAAGAGCCGGCGTCGTCCGTAGACACCTCCAAGGTCATGTGGCCACTGGCATGACTGCATGGAGCGCCGTTACCTTCCTGCCGGAGCAGTACCTATTGATCTACTCACACTCTGGGGGTTGGGGCTCATCTCAATTTCTAAGCCGAAGAGCCGGCGTCGTCTGTAGACACCTCCAAGGTCAAGTGGCCACTGGCATGACTGCATGGAGCGCCGTTACCTTCCCGCTGGAGCAGTACCTATTGATCTACTCACACTCTGGGGGTTGGGGCTCATCTCAATTTCTAAGCCGAAGAGCCGGCATCGTCCGTAGACACCTCCAAGGTCAAGTGGCCACTGGCATGACTGCATGGAGCGCCGTTACCTTCCCGCTGGAGCAGTACCTATTGATCTACTCACACTCTGGGGCTTGGGGCTCATCTCAATTTCTAAGCCGAAGAGCCGGCATCGTCCGTACACACCTCCAAGGTCATGTGGCCACTGGCATGACTGCATGGAGTGCCATTATCTTCCCGCCGGAGCGGTACCTATTGATCTACTCACATTGGCATGTTTTCGAATTGCTAGGTTGGCTAACAGCAGGTGCTCATTCTGCTCCCGGAATTTGAACCTGGGACCTTTTGGTCCGCAAGTTCAGCAGCTCAACACTTTAACACGCTGCGCCACCAGGGGCCCCAATTGTGCGATCCTTACCTTGAAAGTAATCAGTCACTATTCCCCAGAAACTTTGTTTTTGGGACACAAACTATGTCGCATTGTATGAGACTTGATAAGATACTCATTGATAAACTAGAACAAAATGTGCTGCAGGATGATGCCCCTCCCACAAAAACAAAACTTTTGCAGTTTAATTAATGTTTTTATGATAAAACCCATTAGGAAATTACATTTATAAACCAGGAACAAAATCCACGTTACATAGTGTTGTTGTTGCCATTGTTTTTGTTTTTGTTGTTATTATTATTATTATCCAACATAAACGGGCTGGCAGAACGTTGGATAAGCGAATATCTTGGCTAATAAGGAGGGATTAAGGAAAAGTCTATTAAACATCAAATTAGGTTATGATTTTACAAATTAAGCACCAAAACATCATGTTTTACAATAAAATTGATTAAAAAAAACAGTTCAATACATAGCAATGTTATGTTGTAATTACTGTATTTACGAATTTAGCACCAAAATATCACAATGTATTGAAAACATTACTACAAAAATGCATTGGATAATTCAGAACCTTGGATAAGCGAGTCTTGGATAAGTGAGACTCTACTGTATCTATTTTTATTTCTGAAATTTACCACTCTCGGCTTATACTTGAGTCAATATTTCCCAGTTTTTTTGGTTGTAAAATTAGGTGTCTCGGCTTATATTCGGGTCGGCTTATACTCGAGTATATACAGTAATTATTATTGGAAAGGATACGTAAGCAAATTTACTGGTACATTGAAGAAAGTTAGAATAATGATTTAATCAGAGGTGGATAGTGTTACAGTAAAGTCTCACTTATCCAAGCCTCGCTTATCTAAGCCTCTGGATTATCCAAGCCATTTTTGTAGTCAATGTTTTCAATATATTGGGATATTTTGGTGCTAAATTCGTAAATACAGTAATTACAACATAACATTACTGCGTATTGAACTACTTTTTCTGTCAAATCTGTTATAATGTTTTGGTGCTTAATTTGTTAAATTGTAACCTAATTTGATGTTTAATAGGCTTTTCCTTAATCCCTCCTTATTATCCAAGATATTCGCTTATCCAAGCTTCTGCTGGCCCGTTTAGCTTGGATAAGTGAGACTCTACTGTATTTTAAAATTACAGTTTTATGTAAGTATTCAAAAACATTTAACCTATTGATGCCTCACTTAATTTTACTGGTATCTATTTTTATTTTTATTCTTGAAATTTACCAATAGCTGCTGCATTTCCCACCTTCGGCTTATACTCGAGTCAATAGGTTTTCCCAGTTTTTGTGGCAAAATTAGGTGCCTCGGTTTATATTCGGGTCGGCTTATACTCGAGTATGTACGGTAATTAATATGCCATCTGTTGTCATTGTATGCCATCAAGTCAATTCCAGCTTATGGTGATGTCAAGGCAAAGGGTTTTTCCTGGGGCTGAGAGAGTGTGACTTGCCAAAAACTGCCTACTGGGTTTGAATGGCTGAGAAGGACTTCAACCCAGAGTCATCAGACGCATCCAAACTGCAGACCGAACCCAGTTTGACTTCACATGAACTGTCGTGGCTTGATGCTAAGGAATGATAGGGTTTGGGCCAAGAAAGCTAAAAAGACTTTGCAATGCTACAAATGCCAGGATTCTAGAGCAGGGGTCCCCAAACTAAGGCCCGGGGGTGGGATGCGGCCCTCCAAGGTCATTTACCTGGCCCCTGTCCTAAACTAAACCTAAGTCTACCTGGTCTTTCGAGGTCTTTTTGCTTACCTATGGTCTTTTGAGATCATCTAGATGATCTTTGAAGGTCTCTTTGCTTAGCTACAGCCTTATGAGACCATCTAGATGGCTTTTGAAGGTCACTTTCCTTACCTATGGTCCTATGAGATCGTCTAGATGGTCTTTGGAGGTCTCTTTGCTTAGCTACGGCCTTATGAGACCATCTAGATGGCTTTTGAAGGTCACTTTCCTTACCTATGGTCCTATGAGATCGTCTAGATGGTCTTTGGAAGTCTCTTTGCTTAGCTACGGCCTTATGAGACCATCTAGATGGCTTTTGAAGGTCACTTTCCTTACCTATGGTCCTATGAGATCGTCTAGATGGTCTTTGGAGGTCTCTTTGCTTAGCTACGGCCTTATGAGACCATCTAGATGGCTTTTGAAGGTCACTTTCCTTACCTATGGTCTTTTGTGATTGTCTAGATGATCTTTGAAGATCTCTTTGCTTAGCTACGGCCTTATGAGACTGTCTAGATGGCTTTTGAAGGTCCCTTTCCTTACCTATGCTCCTGTGAGATAGTCTAGATGATCTTTGAAGGTCTCTTTGCTTAGCTACGTCTTATGAGACCATCTAGATGGCTTTTGGAGATCATATTCCTTACCTATGGTCCTATGAGATCGTCTAGATGGTCTTTGAAGGTCTCTTTGCTTAGCTATGGCCTTATGAGACCATCTAGATGGCTTTTGAAGGTCACTTTCCTTACCTATGGTCCTATGAGATCGTCTAGATGGTCTTTGGAAGTCTCTTTGCTTAGCTACGGCCTTATGAGACCATCTAGGTGGCTTTTGAAGGTCACTTTCCTTACCTATGGTCCTATGAGATCGTCTAGATGGTCTTTGGAGGTCTCTTTGCTTAGCTACGGCCTTATGAGACCATCTAGATGGCTTTTGAAGGTCACTTTCCTTACCTATGGTCCTATGAGATCGTCTAGATGGTCTTTGGAAGTCTCTTTGCTTAGCTACGGCCTTATGAGACCATCTAGGTGGCTTTTGAAGGTCACTTTCCTTACCTATGGTCTTTTGTGATTGTCTAGATGATCTTTGAAGGTCTCTTTGCTTAGCTACAGCCTTATGAGACCATCTAGATGGCTTTTGAAGGTCACTTTCCTTACCTATGGTCCTATGAGATCGTCTAGATGGTCTTTGGAGGTCTCTTTGCTTAGCTACGGCCTTATGAGACCATCTAGATGGCTTTTGAAGGTCACTTTCCTTACCTATGGTCCTATGAGATCGTCTAGATGGTCTTTGGAAGTCTCTTTGCTTAGCTACGGCCTTATGAGACCATCTAGATGGCTTTTGAAGGTCACTTTCCTTACCTATGGTCCTATGAGATCGTCTAGATGGTCTTTGGAGGTCTCTTTGCTTAGCTACGGCCTTATGAGACCATCTAGATGGCTTTTGAAGGTCACTTTCCTTACCTATGGTCTTTTGTGATTGTCTAGATGATCTTTGAAGATCTCTTTGCTTAGCTACGGCCTTATGAGACTGTCTAGATGGCTTTTGAAGGTCCCTTTCCTTACCTATGCTCCTGTGAGATAGTCTAGATGATCTTTGAAGGTCTCTTTGCTTAGCTACGTCTTATGAGACCATCTAGATGGCTTTTGGAGATCATATTCCTTACCTATGGTCCTATGAGATCGTCTAGATGGTCTTTGAAGGTCTCTTTGCTTAGCTATGGCCTTATGAGACCATCTAGATGGCTTTTGAAGGTCACTTTCCTTACCTATGGTCCTATGAGATCGTCTAGATGGTCTTTGGAAGTCTCTTTGCTTAGCTACGGCCTTATGAGACCATCTAGGTGGCTTTTGAAGGTCACTTTCCTTACCTATGGTCCTATGAGATCGTCTAGATGGTCTTTGGAGGTCTCTTTGCTTAGCTACGGCCTTATGAGACCATCTAGATGGCTTTTGAAGGTCACTTTCCTTACCTATGGTCCTATGAGATCGTCTAGATGGTCTTTGGAAGTCTCTTTGCTTAGCTACGGCCTTATGAGACCATCTAGGTGGCTTTTGAAGGTCACTTTCCTTACCTATGGTCTTTTGTGATTGTCTAGATGATCTTTGAAGGTCTCTTTGCTTAGCTACAGCCTTATGAGACCGTCTAGATGGCTTTTGAAGGTCCCTTTCCTTACCTATGGTCCTGTGAGATAGTCTAGATGATCTTTGAAGGTCTCTTTGCTTAGCTACGTCTTATGAGACCATCTAGATGGCTTTTGAAGGTCACTTTCCTTACCTATGGTCTTTTGTGATCGTCTAGATGATCTTTGAAGGTCTCTTTGCTTAGCTATGGCCTTATGAGACCATCTAGATGGCTTTTGAAGGTCACTTTCCTTACCTATGGTCCTATGAGATCGTCTAGATGGTCTTTGGAGGTCTCTTTGCTTAGCTACGGCCTTATGAGACCATCTAGATGGCTTTTGAAGGTCACTTTCCTTACCTATGGTCCTATGAGATCGTCTAGATGGTCTTTGGAAGTCTCTTTGCTTAGCTACGGCCTTATGAGACCATCTAGATGGCTTTTGAAGGTCACTTTCCTTACCTATGGTCCTATGAGATCGTCTAGATGGTCTTTGGAGGTCTCTTTGCTTAGCTACGGCCTTATGAGACCATCTAGATGGCTTTTGAAGGTCACTTTCCTTACCTATGGTCTTTTGTGATTGTCTAGATGATCTTTGAAGATCTCTTTGCTTAGCTACGGCCTTATGAGACTGTCTAGATGGCTTTTGAAGGTCCCTTTCCTTACCTATGCTCCTGTGAGATAGTCTAGATGATCTTTGAAGGTCTCTTTGCTTAGCTACGTCTTATGAGACCATCTAGATGGCTTTTGGAGATCATATTCCTTACCTATGGTCCTATGAGATCGTCTAGATGGTCTTTGAAGGTCTCTTTGCTTAGCTATGGCCTTATGAGACCATCTAGATGGCTTTTGGAGATCATATTCCTTACCTATGGTCATATGAGACTGTCTAGATGGCCTTTGAGGGTCCCTTTCCTTACCTATGGTTTTATGAGTTCGTCTAGATGGTCTTCGGAGGTCTCTTTGCTTACCTATGGTCTTAGGAGATCGTCTAGATCAGGGCTCCCCAAACTAAGGCCCTCCAAGGTCATTGACCTGGCCTCTGTCCTAAACTTTAGACTTCGGGTTGACGTAAGTCTGAAATGACTTGAAGGCACACAACAACAACAATAATCTTAATTTTGGACTATTTCATCCTAGTCTGGCCCTCTAACAGTCTGAGGGACTATGAATCGCCCTCCACTTAAAAAGTTTGAGGACCCCTGTTCTAGAGGAACGTGAGCCAGTGCAGCTCAAACCTGGATGCATTCATCTCGAGTCCCTGTCCTTCCTTTCTCCTCGGCTGCCATGTTTTTCCTTCCCGGCAGCAGCAAAAGGCGCCGGGTGCGAAGCCAGATGTCAAGCGCATGATGGCTCTGAGCCGTCCCCGAAAGATGTTCTAATCTTAGAAGACATTGAGGGGGTGGGAGGAAAAGGCCCGCGGAGGCTTAATCCTCTCCAAGAAGAAAAGGAGGCTGGTGCCGAAGGTGGAGAGGTTGCCCGGACGCGGCCAACCACAGAGGAGTTTGCAAAGTCCAGGCAGGAGAGGAGCCGTGTTTACCTATTAGAAAATACTAGCTGTGCCCGGCCACGCGTTGCTGTGGCAAAGTGGTGGTGGTATCGGTTAAAACTTGTTGTGGAATTTTTATTTGACGTTATTTGTATTTTTTAAATTAATTTTATTGTCACTTATCTTTTTTATTTATTATATTTTATTATTTTGTTGTATTATTTTTAGTCATTTTTATAGTATTTTATTGTATTAATTATTTTAGTGTTTTTCATAATTTTTTATTGTCTTATTTGTATTTATTTTTTTATCATTATTTTATTAACACTGGGCTGAGTGGGTTGCTAGGAGACCAAGTGGGCGGAGCTTAGCCTTCTAACTGGCAGCAATTGGATAAAAACAATTATTCCTCTCCCTCTAGTTAGGAATTTATTTTTCTTTTCTTTTTGTTGTATCAACCTAGAGGCATGGATGAGGGGTTGTGATGTCAATTTTCGAGGTTGTGGGGTGTTTACTTTTGTTGTTTTGTCCGCTGCCGTGATGCCATCACTCTTTTTTATATATAGATTTTCTTCAGGGGATGCTTAACATTGAAAAAGATAAAAATAAAGAAATTCTTTTTAACTATCTTACTACGGCAGCAAGAATGATATATGCCAAATATTGGAAAAAGAAAGAAACTCCTGAGTTAAGCTGCTGGTTAAATAAGGTGTTGGAAATAATGAATATGGATAAGCTGATGTATTTATTAAAAAAATAATCATGGCAGACCGAAAAAGCAAACAAATCTGGGATCTGATAAAAAAAAACTATTTGAGAGAAGAGCAAATGAAGGTGTTAATTTAAACAGATGTTTTGTTGATACAGACTGAGTGTAAGAAGAGAAAAGAAACAAGAAAAAATAATCAAAAAACTTTTTAAAGTACAGTAGAGTCTCACTTATCCAAGCTAAACGGGCCGGCAGAAGCTTGGATAAGCAAATATCTTGGATAATAAGGAGGGATTAAGGAAAAGCCTATTAAACATCAAATTAGGTTATGATTTTACAAATTAAGCACCAAAATATCACGATATATTGAAAACATTGACTACAAAAATGGCTTGGATAATCTAGAAACTTGGATAAGCGAGGCTTGTATAAGTGAGACTCTACTGTAACTGTGTAAGAGATGGAAGTCAATGTATATACTTTTTTTTCCTTTTTTTCCTATTTTTTCTTTTTTCTCTGTTTTTGTCGTGTATATCTACTTATTTAATTTTTTTTCTTTTTTTCTCCTGTTCCCCTTTATTTTTCTTCCTCTTTCACCTATCTCTTTCAATCCTCTTTCCTAAAAACACACTTGTTCTCACACTTTCACTGTAAATTTTGTTTGAAACTTTAATAAAAATTATTTAAAAAAAGAAAAAAGAAAAGATGCAACAAGGAAGAGACCCTGGGGACTAGGCCTCCATGGGGCCATGGGTTCAAATGACAGGAAAGGAGATTCCACCTGAACATCAGGAATAACTTCTTAGAACTGTTCAGCAGTGGAACTCTCCGCCTTGTAGTCCAACAGAAGCTCCTTCTTTGGAGACTTTTAAACCGAGGCTGAATGGCCATCTGCAACGAATTTGCAGCACTTTGTCTTTATAACTTTTATAATGTGCACTTTACTTAGTCTATTATCATAACCTCGCTGTTTTTAATTCCATGTTTTATTAAGTGTGTGTTTTTTATTTCTATAGGTTAATGTTTAAAATTTTATAATTCGCGTATGTTTTTTGTTTATGTATGTATTGTATATTGTTATTGTTTTTATCTGGTACAGTAGAGTCTCACTTATCCAACACTCGCTTATCCAACGTTCTGGATTATCCAACGCATTTTTGTAGTCGATGTTTTCAATACATCCTGATATTTTGGTGCCTCCAAAAAGTTAAATTTGCCTCTTTATAAGTCGTATCTTATTTCCTACTTGATAGGTGAAACTATATTTTGGGTTGCTAAGTCAGCAACGAGCAGGGGCTATTTTTTATATTTTTTAATTGACAGTTGCTCACCCCACCACCGGCTGGCCTTGTACTCATGACCTCATGGTCAGAGTGATTTATTGCAGCAGGCTGCTCACCATCCTGCGCCACAGCCCAGCACCTTATATGTGGGGAGGCTAATTTAGGACACCATAAAAATCATCCAGCCATGGTTGGAATGAGGAAGTTGCCATCGCAGTGGATGATGAAGCAGCTGTGGCCGGAATCAAGCATACCGTCAGGAAGCTGGAAAAGGTTTAAATTGCCTCTGCGTCTGTCTCTGTCTCTGTTCTATGTTATATGGCATTGAATGTTTGCCATATATGTGTACAATGTGATATGCCCTGAGTCCCCTTCGGGGTGAGAAAGAAGGGCGGAATATAAATACTGTAAATAAATAAATCTATATATATTAAAGGGTAATGAAATTTCGGCCTAGGACAAAACAACAAAACTACACATTCCTGAAACACTAAACTTGGCAGCACAACCCCTCATCCATGCCTCTACGTTCATACAACATAAAGAAAAGAAAAATAAAGTCCTAATTAGAGGGAGAGGAATGATTATTTTTATCCAATTGTCAGTTAGAAAGCTAAGCTCCACCCAGTTGGTCTCCTAGCAACCCACTCAGCCCAGGGGACAGGCAGAGTTAGGCCTCACTTAGGCCTCTTCCACACTGTCTATAAAATACAGATTATCTGATTTTAACTGGATTATATGGCAGTGTAGACCCAAGGCCCATCCACACAGCTATATAACCCATTTATAATGGACTTAATGTAAGGTAAAACTTTTACCCTCTAGCTTAACTACCACCAATTCCTCAATACTTTATTTCCCAGACCACCAGACTTGGCCACAGCAACACGTGGCCGGGCACGGCTATAAATAAATAAAATGAACAAAATCTGGCTACCTGTATTTTAAAAAACCGCTAAAATCTGGTCAGTAAATAAAGAACAACACTCCAAACTCCTACAGTTCCATAGCACTGAGCCATGGCAATTCAAGTGGTGCCAAACTGCATTAATTCCACAGTGCGGATGCATTTAAAAAGCAATCTAGGTCTTGCAATGAATAGGGGAAGGGTCTCTTTTTTCCTGTAGGCTTTTGCTCCTGAAACTGGGGCAGGCATATGGGCATCGATCGATCCGTGGGGCTTTTCTATAAACCGATCGTCCCCGGAGGGTATGGATTCTTTTTCTCCCCCCTTCTTTTACATATCTTTACATACATGCAAATGATCCCAGAGAATTAAGTAGGTCACCCTACCACCGCTGTCAGGGCCGGGACTGTGGCAAGCGAAGGGGAAAAACAGGAGAAAAGTGTATACAAATAACATTTAAAGAGATACGGGAGCCTGGAAACCCCGAGCTGCGGTTAAGGGGAAAAAAAAAGTCAGAGCCCGAAAGTGCCGTTTGATGTTTTGAAGGAGATTAAATGGAGCAAGTTGTCAGGAGGGAAAAGGGTATTGGATGGGAATAAAAAGGAAAAGAGGAGATGCAGGGAGGAAACACTACCTGAAAACCTTGTTTCTAGGCAGAAGACGGGAAACTGCAAGAACTAAAAAGGATTGTGAGCAAAAGGATGCCCTTGGTTCATGGATACGAAAAACTGGGAGTTGTAGTTTTGCTAAGGGTGCATCTACACTTTAGAAGGGGTGAAACCTACTGAAAAGGTTAACAAACATGCATATGGCCTGCCTCCCATGCACAGTGCAGAATTTTATTATTATTATTTTATGACACAGCAAACAAGATAGACATGCTGGATTTCGTATCACAAAATCACAAGTCGAACACTTCCCAAGTGTCTAGGACTGTGTGATGTATTTTCGGATGATGCTGCAGTTCCCAGTAGGGTGGCCTTTTGCAGTTGGCAGATCGTAATTTTGTCAATGTCTATTGTTTCCAAATGCCGGCTGAGATCTTTTGGCATGGCACCCAATGTGCCCATCACCACCGGGACCACCTGCACTGGTTTCTGCCAGAGTCTTTGCAGTTCAGTCTTGAGGTCCTGAGAGCGGCTGAGTTTTTCCTGTTGTTTTTCGTCAATGCAACTGTCACCTGGGATGGTGACATCAATGATCCAAACCTTTTTCTTTTCCACAACTGTGATGTCTGGTGTGTTGTGTTCCAGAACTTTGTCAGTCTGGATCCGGAAGTCCCACAGTATCTTTGCGTGCTCATTTTCCAAGACTTTTGCAGGTTTGTGATCCCACCAGTTCTTTGCTGCTGGGAGGTGGTACTTGAGGCATAAGTTCCAATGAATCATTTGGGCCACATAGTTGTGCCTCTGTTTGTAGTCTGTCTGTGCAATTTTCTTTCAGCAGCTGAGGAGATGATCCATGGTTTCGTCGGTTTCCTTGCACAGTCTGTTGTTGTTATTATTACTACTATTATTATTATTATAATTGAGCATCCAGCGGTGCAGTGTGTTAAAGCGCTGAGCTGCTGAACTTGCAGACCAAAAGGTCCCAGGTTCAAATTCCGGGAACTTAATGGACTTAACTGGACTTAATGGCAGGGGAAACCTTTACCTTTTTATTATTACAGTAGAGTCTCACTTATCCAAGTTAAACAGGCCGGCAGAACCTTGGATAAGCGAATATCTTAGATAATAAGGAGGGATTAAGGAAAAGCCTATTAAACATCAAATTAGGTTATGATTTTACAAATTAAGCACCAAAACATCATGTTATACAACAAATTTGACAAAAAAAGTAGTTCAATACGCAGTAATGTTATGTTGTAATTACTGTATTTACGAATTTAGCACCAATATATCACGATGTATTGAAAACATTGATGACAAAAATGCATAGGATAATCCAGAACCTTGGATAAGCGAATCTTGGATAAGTGAGACTCTACTGTAATAATAAATAGAGTAAAATAATAAATGTAATAACAATAACAATAACAATAATAATATCAGAGTGAAATAATAAATGTAATAATAATAATAATAATAATAATAATAATAGAGTAACATAAATTTAATAGTAGCGACAATAGAGAAATATAATAAATGTAATAATACCAAGAATAATAGAGAAAAATAAGAAATGTACCATATATTCTCGAGTATAAGCTGACCCAAATATAAGCCAACCAGGACCCTCACCCGAGTATAAGCCGAAGGGGGCTTTTTCAGTCTTAAAAAAAGGGCTGAAAAACTAGGCTTATACTCGAGTATATACAGTCTTCCCTTTTTCCTAAATGAAACAGAAAGTGTTAAACCCAATGTAATGAACAACACACAACCTACACACTGTCAACATTAAAACTAAACCAAAAAACTCTCCAGAATGAATAATTGCAACCATTAAAACCGATTGTAAAGAATGCACAAAACACCACCTCCGCTCCATTCTTTGAAGAGACTTTACACTCGGAGGAATCTGATTCAGAACAGTCTGCATCTACACTGTGGACGGAATACAGTTTGGCACCACTTGCACCGCCCTGGATCAATGCTATGCAATCCAGGGAGTTTGCAGTTTGCACTCCTTGGCAGAGGTGGCAAAAGAAACTACAAATCCCGTGGTTTTGCAACAGCACAAGGCAGGGATTGGCACCCTTCTATTTTTGCAGGCCTGATCTTCAAAGCCTTCTCTGCTTTGCAGGAAGAGAAAGACACTCCAAGATGCTGCGTTTGATAGTGACACATAGCGCTAAATTATGCAGATGATCCACATCTGCATAGACGACAGTTTGCTGGCAACGCCATTAGCCTCGCTTTCATGGCTCAAGCTTCATTCTCTCTTGAATCTGCACTGTGGAATGAGTGCAGTTTGACACCACTTTTGTTGCCATGCCTGGATGCTATTGCACCCCGGGAGCTGTAGTTGGCACTCTTTGGCAGAGAAGGCTCAAGAAGACCTTGTGAAACTACAAGTCCCATCATTTCTTGATATAGACACAGCAGGGTCTACTCCCATCCCAATTTGCACTTCCACGAATTTGCAGCACTTTATCAGTCGCCTCGTGTTTACAATATTTATATGGTGCATTTTACCCAGTCTGCTTTTACAACCTCTCCGTTTTAATCCATGTTTTTATTAGTTTTTGTCATTTGTTTTTATTGGGTAATGTTTAAATTTTTATAATTGTGCATGTCCCTTGTCTATTGTTGTTTTATATTGCTATTATTTTTATTCGGGCTTGGCCCCATGTAAGCCGCCCTGAGACCCCTTTGGTGAGACAGGGGCGAGGTATAAAAATAAAGTTGTTGTTGTTGTTGTTTTTGTTACTATTATTTCATAACATTGACCCACAAGCAGTTGTAAAGGGTCACACTGCATGCATTCTACGTTGCCTCATATAGAGAGAGTGCATCTGAGCATGTGAAAAGTACTTTGCTTCTATTAGCAACTTTCCAAAGATAAAAAATATTTCCAACAATGCAAGAAAGTTACTTCTCAATCTTCAATGCAGATAATAAAAGTGAAAATATGTCCAAGAGCCCTGTCAATGTCCTCCACAAACCCCACCGTGCCCACCACCCAAGGGAACACTTCTGTTCGGGGACAATTTCTTCCTAGATGTACTTTTTTCCTCCACCACAGACACCCCAGTGTTTCTGACTCTCTCCATTGGGGTGGAATTTGCATGGCTCCGCCCACTGCCTCTCCCACAACCCTTTCCTGTCCTTTTCTATGGCACACAACAAACAGAGGAATTGATCAGCAACTGAACATACTGGAGGGGTTTGGGGAGAATCACCATGATTTATAGGAGTTGTAGGGACTGGGATGTATAGTTCACCTGCAATCTAAGAGTGCTCTGAACTCCACCAACGATGGACTGGAACTAACTTGGCACACAGAACCCCCATGGATGACAAAAAATATTACTCTGGAGGGATATATAGGAGTTGTAGTTCACCTATATCCAGGGCGCACTATGAACCCAAACAATGATGGATCTGGACCAAACTTAGCATGCATACCCGATATGCCCACATTAGAATCCTGGTGGGATTTGAGGGGAATTGGCCTGGAGATTTTGGAATTGTAGGGACTGGGATGTATAGTTCATCTGTAATCAAGGAGCACTCCGAACTCCACCAAAGATGGAATTGGACTCAACTTGGCACACAGAGCCCCCATGACCAGCAAAAAATACGAGAGGTCTTTGGGGAAAATTCACTTTGATTTGGGGGAGTTGTAGTTCACCTATATCAAGAGAGCACTGTGAACCCAAACACTGATGGATCTGGACCAAACCTGGAACACAGACCTGATACGCCATAATTGGATTACTGCAATCAGAGCAAACTCGCCCAACATAACAAACTTTACGGTCTGATGGAATTTCAGTGGGTTCACCTGGCAAGATGTCAGCTGTAGTTCACCCACAACCTTATGCATTCTGTACAATTAAAAATTGACTTTTTCAAATAACCTGGACAATGCCAGGTACCCAAGCTAGTAATAAATACAGTAGAGTCTCACTTATCCAACATTCGCTTATCCAACGTTCTGGTTTATACAACGCAGTTTGGCTCCCGCCCGGATCCACGGCTATTTCTCTAGGCAGCAAAAATTGAACTTTTTATGGATTTAATTTCCAACAGTGTTGCTACTGTAAGTTCATTTTAAACAATTCTATCTTAATTTGTAGTCAGTTTGTTAGTAGCCAATTTTTTTTTAGTCAACGTTTTCAATATATTGCTAAATTCATAAATACGGTAATTACTACATGTTACCATGTATTGAACTGCTTTTTCTGTCGATTTGTTGTAAAACATGATGTTTTGTAAAATTATAGCGTAATTTGACGTTTGATAGGCTTTTCCTTAATCCATCCTTACTATCCAACATTTTCGCTTATCCAATGTTCTGCTGGCCCGTTTATGTTGGATAAGTGAGACTCTACTGTATAGGCAATTTGCGGTTGCTACTGTTTCAACTGTTGTTTTGAACAAATTAACTATGTTATTAATACAAAGTGCTACTGTTTTTTGTCACTGGCTACTATGGATACTAAGGCTTCAATCGGAGATACGTATCGGTTGTTGCCTTTACGATTGTTACTTTGTCGAACCAAAGCAAAATGTTTGCAACATAAAATCAAATAAACTCCCAAGCCAAAGATTTCCTCCTAGGAATGAGAGTATGAGAATAAAAATCCCCTTCTCCAATATCAGGTCCCTTGGACTACAACACCCATCATCCACTCCAAATGGTGGCACAAAGGAGATGCATGGATTTCAAGAACAGGGTCCCTTGGGCTTCCTGAACCTGAATGAATTGGAAAATGTTGGACTCAAAAACCCATCATCCACCATGTAAGGTGCTATTGAGATGCCATTGACAATCCAGTTCTAAACAGATGATATAAGATTATTAAATAGAATATATAATATTTACTGTGGTATAATAATACAGAATAATATAATCTCTAAAATCAGGATAGTAAATAAAGAGCAACACTCTGAAAACAGACAGGAAACAATCAGGGCCAGCTAACACCTCCCCAACAAAGGATTCCCCCAGGCAGGAAGCAGACAGGCTTTGAAGCTGCAAGGCCATTACATGCTAATCAATGCGACTAATTGCAGCATTCATACCTGCCACATGGAAACTATTAATTGCAATTCAACCTGGGCAACCAAGGATTCCACAAGGTAGAAAGCGGCCAGGCTTTTAAGCTGCAAGACTATTCAGTGCAACTCAAGCTGGCCAAACAATGATTCCCCTACAAAGGAAGTAGCCAGGCTTCAAAGCGGCTCTTTGATTGAGGGTGCGACTCCAACTCGCCAAACAAGGATTCCCCTAGGTATAGGACAGCCAGGCATTGAAGCTGCAAGGCTATTCAGTGCAATTCAACCAGACCAACAAAGGACTGACCTTGGTAGAAGGTGACCAAGCTTTGAAGCAGCAATACTACTCTGTACTATTGAAGTTGATCAACCAAAAATCTTCCTAGGTAGCAAGCAGCCAGGCTTTGAAGCAGCGAGGCTATTCATTGCAATTCTAGCAGCCCAAAAAACCATTCCCCTAGAACGCAAGTACCCAGCCTTCCAAGCAGCAAGCTTATTCCATTGTATTCCAGCTCATCAAACAAGGTTTCCCAAAAGAAGAAAACGGCCAGGCTTTGAGGCTGCAAGGCTATTCACTGCTATTCCACCTAGCCAACATATGATTCCCATAGGCCACAGCAACACGTGGCCGGGCACAGCTAGTAGAATCAGAAGGTTGGAAGATACCAGACAGGTTGTGCGGGAAAAGGACAATCAAAACCCCCCTGACAGATGGCCATCCAGCCTCTGCTTAAAAGCTTCCAAGGAAGGAGCTTCCACCAGACTCCAAGGCAGAGAGTTCCACTACTGAACAGCTCTTCTTACGATAAGGACGGTAAGGACGTTCTTCCTAACGTTCAGGTGGAATCTCCTTTTCTGTAATTTGAACCCATGGCTCCATTGAGTCCTAGTTTCCAGGGCAGCAGAAAACAAGCCTGCTCCCTCTTCCTTATGTCACTATTTTACATATTTATACAGTAGAGTCTCACTTATCCAACATAAATGGGCCGGTAGAACGTTGGATAAGCAAACATGTTGGATAATAAGGAGGGATTAAGGAAAAGCCTATTAAACATCGAATTAGGTTATGATTTTACAAGTTAAGCACCAAAACATCATGTTATACAACAAATTTGACAAAAAAAGTAGTTCAATACGAAATAATGCTATGTAATAATTACTGTATTTACAAATTTAGCACCAAAATATAATGATTTATTGAAAACATCGACTACAAAAATGTGTTGGATAATCCAGAACATTGGATAAGCGAGTGTTAGATAAGTGAGACTCTACTGTAATAATAATAATAATAATAATAATAATAATACTTTGCATTTATTACCTGCCTCTGATCTAAGCAATCCTGGGAGGTGTAGTTTGGAGAAATTCTAGCACTTCTTTGGCAGTCCAAGTGGGTCAAGCTGTGCTAATTTACAATGCAGATGCACCCTTTTGCGAAACTACAAATCCCAAGACCCCATCTTCTTATACCAAGGCGGTTCAAGTTGGATAAGTGTGACTACTGTATTTATACATGGCTCTCAACTGTCTCTTTTGCAGACTAAAGAGGACCCAGCTCTTTAAGACGCTCCTCATAGGGATTAATGGTCTCCAGGCCTTTGATCATTTTAGTCACCCCAGCTTGTCAATATCAATGAGGAAATAATGACATTCATAACCCAGGAATAAAAAATGGTGTTGCCTGGTGTTATTCCACTGCAAGGGACCAGGGTCAACAAAGCCACGGTCCAGCCGCCGTTGCCACGGTCAGCCACGGATGCGAACCCCGGCCAAGTCTTGCCGGGCTCAAGGCACAGTCGTTTGTGCGACTTCTTTGTGGCGCCAGGAGGGAGAGTGGCTCCTCCACGTCCAGAGCGATTACGCTCCTCGGAGTCCCGCCGGGGCCCAAGGCAACGCCGGCTCCGCAGAGAGACTTCGACGAGCAGAGACAACGCTTCACAGTTGGTCTTCTCCGCTCAGGATCAAGCCGCCGCCACATCCGGACGCCAGCAGCACCTTCCCCGCCCGCCCTTTGTCTTTGGCACCACGTCCTCCTCTCGTGTTAAAGACCCCGTTCCCTATTCTACTTTGGTCAGGCCTCACCTGGAATAACCAGGTTGAGCACAAGATGAGCCAAGAGTGTGATGCAGCAGTGGAAAAGGCCAATCTGATCCTAAGCCGCATCGAGATAGTGTCCAGATGGAGGAAAGTAATACAGCCATGGCTCGACAATACTAAGATATATGACTAACATGAGCCAAGAGTGTGATGCAGCAGTGGAAAAGACCAATGTGATCCTAGGCTGCATCGAGATAGTGTCCAGATGGAGGAAAGTAATATAGCCATGGCTTGACAATACAAAGATATATGACTAAACATGAGCCAAGAGTGTGATGCAGCAGTGGAAAAGGCCAATGTGATCCTAGGCTGCATCGAGATAGTGTCCAGATGGAGGAAAGTAATATAGCCATGGCTCGACAATACTAAGATATATGACTAACATGAGCCAAGAGTGTGATGCAGCAGTGGAAAAGGCCAATCTGATCCTAAGCCGCATCGAGATAGTGTCCAGATCAGGGGTCCCCAAAACTGGGGGCCAGTTCACGATCCCTCAGACCACTGGAGGCCGGACAATAGTTGGCCAGGTGGCCACCGAGCAATTATTATTATTATTATTATTATTATTATTATTATTATTATTATTATTATTATTATTAGCCCAACCCCTTTCTGCCTTTGTGGACCAAAAACACAAGCAAAGCATCCCTGACAGATGACCTCCCAGCCTCAATGTTAATTATTATTATTATTATTATTATTATCAATAATAATAATAATAAAGAGGGTTGGAAGAGAACTCTTGGGCCATTTAGTTCTTGACAATACTAAGATATATGACTGAACATGAGCCAAGAGTGTAACACAGCAGTGGAAAAGACCAATGTGATCCTAGGCTGCATCAAGATAGTGTCCAGATGGAGGAAAGTAATATAGCCATAGCTCGACAATACTAAGATATATGACTGAACCTGAGTCAAGAGTGTGATGCAGCGGTGGAAAAGACCAATGTGATCCTAGGCTGCATCAAGATAGTGTCCAGATGGAGAAAAGTAATATAGCCATGGCTTGACAATACTAAGATATATGACTAAACATGAGCCAAGAGTGTGATGCAGCAGTGGAAAAGGCCAATCTGATCCTAAGCCGCATCGAGATAGTGTCCAGATGGAGGAAAGTAATACAGCCATGGCTCGACAATACTAAGATATATGACTAACATGAGCCAAGAGTGTGATGCAGCAGTGGAAAAGGCCAATCTGATCCTAAGCCGCATCGAGATAGTGTCCAAATCAGGGGTCCCCAAACTTTTAAAACTGGGGGCCAGTTTACGATCCATCAGACCATTGGAGGGCCGGACTATAGTTGGCCAGGTGGCCACCAAGCAATTATTATTATTATTATTATTATTATTATTATTATTATTATTATTATTATTATTAGCCCAACCCCTTTCTGCCTTTGTGGACCAAAAGCACAAGCAAAGCATCCCTGACAGATGACCTCGCAGCCTCAATGTTAATTATTATTATTATTATTATCAATAATAATAATAATAAAGAGGGTTGGAAGAGACCTCTTGGGCCATTTAGTTCTTGACAATACTAAGATATATGACTGAACATGAGCCAAGAGTGTAACACAGCAGTGGAAAAGACCAATGTGATCCTAGGCTGCATCGAGATAGTGTCCAGATGGAGAAAAGTAATATAGCCATGGCTCAACAATACTAAGATATATGACTAAACATGAGCCAAGAGTGTGATGCAGCAGTGGAAAAGGCCAATGTGATCCTATGCTGCATCAAGATAGTGTCCAGATGGAGGAAAGCAATATAGCCATGGCTTGACAATACTAAGATATATGACTAACATGAGCCAAGAGTGTGATGCAGCAGTGGAAAAGGCCAATCTGATCCTAAGCCGCATCGAGATAGGACCAGATCAGGGGTCCCCAAAACTGGGGGCCAGTTCACGATCCCTCAGACCACTGGAGGCCGGACAATAGTTGGCCAGGTGGCCACCGAGCAATTATTATTATTATTATTATTATTATTATTATTAGCCCAACCCCTTTCTGCCTTTGTGGACCAAAAGCACAAGCAAAGCATCCCTGACAGATGACCTCGCAGCCTCAATGTTAATTATTATTATTATTATTATCAATAATAATAATAATAAAGAGGGTTGGAAGAGACCTCTTGGGCCATTTAGTTCTTGACAATACTAAGATATATGACTGAACATGAGCCAAGAGTGTAACACAGCAGTGGAAAAGACCAATGTGATCCTAGGCTGCATCGAGATAGTGTCCAGATGGAGAAAAGTAATATAGCCATGGCTCAACAATACTAAGATATATGACTAAACATGAGCCAAGAGTGTGATGCAGCAGTGGAAAAGGCCAATGTGATCCTATGCTGCATCAAGATAGTGTCCAGATGGAGGAAAGCAATATAGCCATGGCTTGACAATACTAAGATATATGACTAACATGAGCCAAGAGTGTGATGCAGCAGTGGAAAAGACCAATGTGATCCTGGACTGCATCGAGATAGTGTCCAGATGGAGGAAAGTAATACAGCCATGGCTCGACAATACTAAGATATATGTATATACTGTATATATACTAAGTATATATAGTATATATAGTATATACTGTATTTATGAATTTAGCACCAAAACATCGCAATGTATTGAAAACAATGACTACAAAAACATTGATGACTAAAAGGCAAACTGCGTGCATAATACAGAACGTTGGATAAGTGAAGGTCGGATAAGCGAGACTCTACTGTAAATAATAGGCCCGGGCTGTGGCGCAGGCTGGTGAGCAGCTAGCTGCAGCCAGCTGCAACAAATCACTCTGACCAAGAGATCATGAGTTCGAGGCCAGCTCAGAGCCTGCGTTTGTCTCTGTCTTTGTTCTATGTTAATAATAATAATAATAATAATAATAATAATAATAAAACTTTATTTATACCCCGCCACCATCTCCCCGTGGGGACTCGGGGCGGCTTACATGGGTCAGAGGTCCAAACAACATAAGGACAAAATATAAGCAACAGAATACAATCACAATATAAAACAGATAAAACAGTAATGCAATATATCAATTAAAACAACAATACAGGATAAAAATTTACATTAAAAACACATAAAAGGTAAGACCGTAATGTGAACTTGAATGTTTGCCTTATACAGTAGAGTCTCACTTATCCAACATAAACGGGCCGGCAGAACGTTGGATAAGTGAATATGTTGGATAAAAAGGAGAGATTATGAAGAAGCCTATTAAACATCAAATTAGGTTCTGATTTTACAAATTAAGCACCCAAGCATCATGTTATACAACAAATTTGGCAGAAAAAGTAGTTCAATACGCAGTAATGCTATGTAGTAATTACTGTATTTACGAATTTAGCACCAAAATATCACGATGTATTGAAAACATTGATTACAAAAATGTGTTGGATAATCCAGAACGTTGGATAAGTGAATGTTGGATAAGTGAGACTCTACTGTATGTGTAATGTGATTCGGGGTGAGAAGGGCGGAATATAAATACTGTAAATAAAAAAATATAAATAAATAAATAAATAAATAACCTTAGATGCAAATCAACAGATTCAAGGTTTGTTGTCGAAGGCTTTCATGGCCGGGATCACAGGGTTGTTGTATGTCTTTCGGGCTGTGTGGCCATGTTCCAGAAGTATTCTCTCCTGACGTTTCGCCCACATCTCTGGCAGGCATCCTCAGAGGTTGAGATCCAGAGGTCCATACCTCACAACCTCTGAGGATGCCTGCCATAGATGTGGGCGAGAATACTTCTGGAACATGGCCAAACAGCCTGAAAGACATACAACAACCCAGATTCAAGGTTGTCAGCTTGGGCTTTGAAGGTAAGCAAATCCTATCTCTCCGGTGCTTTGCTGAACTACAACTCCCGTTTTTTCCAAACAGAGGCCTGGCTTTGGAAGTCAAATCCAGAATCATGGGAACTTTGGTGCCGAATTCTATCTGTGATGCGCATCCCCAAACTATAACTCCCACTCATCTGCGCTGCGGCCGGAGTGATAAGAGAAAGGAATGGCGCAAACTCGCTTGTCGGATCCCGAGGCCGCTTTCCCCGGCCCATTTTGTTCTTTCTGCCGAGGACTCCGGGGCCCCTTGTTCCTTGTCAGAAACCATTACCAAAGCCTTTTTGGTCTCTCCAGGAAGAAAGGAGGGAGGGAGGTAAGAAAGAAAGAAAGAAAGGAAGGAAGACAAACACAGCCCAGCGGCTCAGGGAGTGTTGTTATCTGCGGAGAAGACAAAGCGGCGATGGCGAACTGGGATTAAGCGCAGCCCGTTTAGATGGGAAAGGCAACCAGGCAGAGAAAAGAGAGAAGAGGCCCCCGGAGCCCAGGCCGCAGCACATGTTCCATTAAAAGACGGCGGTTGGAAGGGCAAAGCCTCGAGCCCGGGTTCAAAAGGGACCCAAGGGAAGGACGGGAGCTTGCGCAGAGTGACTGGCCCAGACTAACCATGGATTTGACAACAAGGGCTTTGGCAATAATAAAAACGGAATGCACAGATATATAGGATTGGTGAATCATAGAATAATGATGGAGAGAATTCACCATTATAGTTCACCTGAATCGTAGAATAATGATGGAGAGAATTCACCATGATTTGTAGGAGTTGTAGGGACTGGGATGTATAGTTCACCTGAATCGTAGAATAATGGAGAGAATTCACCATGATTTGTAGGAGTTGTAGGGACTGGGATGTATAGTTCACCTGAATCATAGAATAATGGAGAGAATTCACCATGATTTGTAGGAGTTGTAGGGACTGGGATGTATGGTTCACCTGAATCATAGAATGATGATGGAGAGAATTCACCATGATTTGTAGGAGTTGTATGGACTGGGATGTATAGTTCACCTGAATCACAGAATAATGATGGAGAGAATTCACCATGATTGATAAGGAGTTGTAGGGACTGGGATGTATAGTTCACCTGAATCACAGAATAATGATGGGGAGAATTCACCATGATTTGTAGGAGTTGTATGGACTGGGATGTATAGTTCACCTGAATCAAAGAATAATGATGGAGAGAATTCACCATGATTGATAAGGAGTTGTAGGGACTGGGATGTATAGTTCACCTGAATCACAGAATAATGATGGGGAGAATTCACCATGATTTGTAGGAGTTGTATGGACTGGGATGTATAGTTCACCTGAATCACAGAATAATGATGGGGAGAATTCACCATGATTTGTAGGAGTTGTAGGGACTGGGATGTATAGTTCACCTGAATCACAGAATAATGATGGGGAGAATTCACCATGATTTGTAGGAGTTGTAGGGACTGGGATGTATAGTTCACCTGAATCACAGAATAATGATGGGGAGAATTCACCATGATTTGTAGGAGTTGTAGGGACTGGGATGTATAGTTCACCTGAATCACAGAATAATGATGGGGAGAATTCACCATGATTTGTAGGAGTTGTAGGGACTGGGATGTATAGTTCACCTGAATCATAGAATAATGATGGAGAGAATTCACCATGATTTGTAGGAGTTGTATGGACTGGGATGTATAGTTCACCTGAATCACAGAATAATGATGGAGAGAATTCACCATGATTTGTAGGAGTTGTAGGGACTGGGATGTATAGTTCACCTGAATCACAGAATAATGATGGGGAGAATTCACCATGATTTGTAGGAGTTGTAGGGACTGGGATGTATAGTTCACCTGAATCATAGAATAATGATGGAGAGAATTCACCATGATTTGTAGGAGTTGTATGGACTGGGATGTATAGTTCACCTGAATCATAGAATAATGATGGAGAGAATTCACCATGATTTGTAGGAGTTGTATGGACTGGGATGTATAGTTCACCTGAATCATAGAATAATGATGGAGAGAATTCACCATGATTTGTAGGAGTTGTAGGGACCGGGATGTATAGTTCACCTGAATCACAGAATAATGATGGAGAGAATTCATCATGATTGATAAGGAGTTGTAGGGACTGGGATGTATAGTTCACCTGCACTCTGAACTCCACCAGCGATGGATCTGGGACTCATTTGACACACAGAACCCACATGACCAACAAAAAAAACCTGGAGGTCCTTGGAGGGATTTATAGGCGTTTTTTCTTTTCTTTTCGTGTCAGGAGCAACCGGAGTTGTAGTTCATCTACACTCAGAACGCACTGTGAACCCAAACAATGATGGATCTGGACCAAACTTGACATGCATACCCGATATACGCACATTTGAATCCTGGTGGGATTTGAGGGGAGTTGTCCTGGACATTTTGGAGTTGTGGGTACTGGGATGTATAGTTCACCAAGCTAGTATCCCATACACCTTAAAATGCTATCCCCTATATGCATGGTATGTGCAGAATTACAAAAATAAAACACGCATCCTTCCACATTCTAATAATAATAATAATAATAATAATAATAATAATAATAATAATAATAATAATAATAATTCTGGAACACAACACACCAGACATCACAGTTGTAGAAAAGAAAAAGGTTTGGATCATTGATGTCGCCATCCCAGGTGACAGTCGCATTGACGAAAAACAACAGGAAAAACTCAGCCGCTCTCAGGACCTCAAGATTGAACTTCAAAGACTCTGGCAGAAACCAGTACAGGTGGTCCCGGTGGTGATGGGCACACTGGGTGCCGTGCCAAAAGATCTCAGCCGGCATTTGGAAACAATAGACATTGACAAAATAACGATCTGCCAACTGCAAAAGGCCACCCTACTGGGATCTGCGCGCATCATCCGAAAATACATCACACAGTCCTAGACACTTGGGAAGTGTTCGACTTGTGATTTTGTGAAACGAAATCCAGAATATCTATCTTGTTTGCTGTGTCATAATAAAATAATAACTTTATTCTTATACCCCGCTTCTATCTCCCCAAAGGGGACTCAGGGCGGCTTACATGGGGCCAAGCCCGAATAAAAACAATAGCGATATAAAACACAACAATAGACAAAGAACATGCACAATTATAAAAATTTAAACATGAGCCAATAAAAACAAATGACAAGAACTAATAAAAACATGGATTAAAACGGAGAGGTTGTAAAAGTAGACTGGGTAAGGTGCACCATATAAATATTGTAAACACATTCTAATCCTAAGACCACATCAGTGTGAAATCACAGACTTCTATATAGGCTGGATCTATACTGCCATAAAATCCAGATTATCAAAGCAGATAATCCACATTATCTGCTTTGAACTGGATTACGTGTGTCTTAAGTGGCTGAGGAGGAAAAGGAAGGGGCCTGAGGCTGTTAGGAATGGTGGGAGTTGCAGTCCAAAACACCTGGACAGAGGGCCAAAGTTTGCTCAGACTTGCTCTAGCGTCCTGGGTTCGGATTCAACTTGGCAGTCACACTCTCTCAGCCTCAAAGGCAGCTTTTCCAAACAAATTGAAGAACGAGAAAGCTGCAGTCACACTCTCTCAGCCTCAAAGGCAGCTTTCCCAAACAAATTGAAGAACGAGAAAGCTGCAGTCACACTCTCTCAGCCTCAAAGGCAGCTTTTCCAAACAAATTGAAGAACGAGAAAGCTGCAGTCACACTCTCTCAGCCTCAAAGGCAGCTTTCCCAAACAAATTGAAGAACGAGAAAGCTGCAGTCACACTCTCTCAGCCTCAAAGGCAGCTTTCCCAAACAAATTGAAGAATGAGAAAGCTGCAGTCACACTCTCCCAGCCTCAAAGGCAGCTTTCCCAAACAAATTGAAGAATGAGAAAGCTGCAGTCACACTCTCCCAGCCTCAAAGGCAGCTTTCCCAAACAAATTGAAGAATGAGAAAGCTGCAGTCACACTCTCTCAGGCTCAAAGGAAGCTTTCCCAAACAAATTGAAGAAGGAGAAAGCTGCAGTCACACTCTCTCAGCCTCAAAGGAAGCTTTCCCAAACAAATTGAAGAACGAGAAAGCTGCAGTCACACTCTCTCAGCCTCAAAGGAAGCTTTCCCAAACAAATTGAAGAACGAGAAAGCTGCAGTCACACTCTCTCAGCCTCAAAGGCAGCTTTCCCAAACAAATTGAAGAACGAGAAAGCTGCAGTCACACTCTCTCAGCCTCAAAGGCAGCTTTCCCAAACAAATTGAAGAACGAGAAAGCTGCAGTCACACTCTCTCAGCCTCAAAGGCAGCTTTCCCAAACAAATTGAAGAATGAGAAAGCTGCAGTCACACTCTCTCAGCCTCAAAGGCAGCTTTCCCAAACAAATTGAAGAATGAGAAAGCTGCAGTCACACTCTCTCAGCCTCAAAGGCAGCTTTCCCAAACAAATTGAAGAATGAGAAAGCTGCAGTCACACTCTCCCAGCCTCAAAGGCAGCTTTCCCAAACAAATTGAAGAACGAGAAAGCTGCAGTCACACTCTCTCAGCCTCAAAGGCAGCTTTCCCAAACAAATTGAAGAACGAGAAAGCTGCAGTCACACTCTCTCAGCCTCAAAGGCAGCTTTCCCAAACAAATTGAAGAACGAGAAAGCTGCAGTCACACTCTCTCAGCCTCAAAGGCAGCTTTCCCAAACAAATTGAAGAATGAGAAAGCTGCAGTCACACTCTCTCAGCCTCAAAGGCAGCTTTCCCAAACAAATTGAAGAATGAGAAAGCTGCAGTCACACTCTCTCAGCCTCAAAGGCAGCTTTTCCAAACAAATTGAAGAACGAGAAAGCTGCAGTCACACTCTCTCAGCCTCAAAGGCAGCTTTCCCAAACAAATTGAAGAATGAGAAAGCTGCAGTCACACTCTCTCAGCCTCAAAGGCAGCTTTCCCAAACAAATTGAAGAACGAGAAAGCTGCAGTCACACTCTCTCAGCCTCAAAGGCAGCTTTCCCAAACAAATTGAAGAACGAGAAAGCTGCAGTCACACTCTCTCAGCCTCAAAGGCAGCTTTCCCAAACAAATTGAAGAATGAGAAAGCTGCAGTCACACTCTCCCAGCCTCAAAGGCAGCTTTCCCAAACAAATTGAAGAATGAGAAAGCTGCAGTCACACTCTCTCAGCCTCAAAGGAAGCTTTCCCAAACAAATTGAAGAACGAGAAAGCTGCAGTCACACTCTCTCAGCCTCAAAGGCAGCTTTCCCAAACAAATTGAAGAATGAGAAAGCTGCAGTCACACTCTCTCAGCCTCAAAGGAAGCTTTCCCAAACAAATTGAAGAAGGAGAAAGCTGCAGTCACACTCTCTCAGCCTCAAAGGAAGCTTTCCCAAACAAATTGAAGAACGAGAAAGCTGCAGTCACACTCTCTCAGCCTCAAAGGAAGCTTTCCCAAACAAATTGAAGAATGAGAAAGCTGCAGTCACACTCTCTCAGCCTCAAAGGCAGCTTTCCCAAACAAATTGAAGAACGAGAAAGCTGCAGTCACACTCTCTCAGCCTCAAAGGCAGCTTTCCCAAACAAATTGAAGAACGAGAAAGCTGCAGTCACACTCTCTCAGCCTCAAAGGCAGCTTTCCCAAACAAATTGAAGAACGAGAAAGCTGCAGTCACACTCTCTCAGCCTCAAAGGCAGCTTTCCCAAACAAATTGAAGAACGAGAAAGCTGCAGTCACACTCTCTCAGCCTCAAAGGAAGCTTTTCCAAACAAATTGAAGAACGAGAAAGCTGCAGTCACACTCTCTCAGCCTCAAAGGCAGCTTTTCCAAACAAATTGAAGAATGAGAAAGCTGCAGTCACACTCTCTCAGCCTCAAAGGCAGCTTTTCCAAACAAATTGAAGAAGGAGAAAGCTGCAGTCACACTCTCTCAGCCTCAAAGGCAGCTTTCCCAAACAAATTGAAGAACGAGAAAGCTGCAGTCACACTCTCTCAGCCTCAAAGGCAGCTTTCCCAAACAAATTGAAGAACGAGAAAGCTGCAGTCACACTCTCTCAGCCTCAAAGGCAGCTTTCCCAAACAAATTGAAGAACGAGAAAGCTGCAGTCACACTCTCTCAGCCTCAAAGGCAGCTTTTCCAAACAAATTGAAGAATGAGAAAGCTGCAGTCACACTCTCTCAGCCTCAAAGGCAGCTTTTCCAAACAAATTGAAGAAGGAGAAAGCTGCAGTCACACTCTCTCAGCCTCAAAGGCAGCTTTTCCAAACAAATAGTGACAATGCAATGTCCCTCTCCCAGCCTCGTCTTCCTCTTTGGCAGGGATTTATTTTTCCTCCTTTTTCGGGTCTGAAATGGAGATGTTTCGCTGTGCAAAGCGTTCCCTCTCCCCTCCCCGCCCTGGCTTCTGCTTTGCATGCACTGAATCATGTTATTGCAGGGAAAACATGGGAGGCAGACTCCCCCACAAAACCCACAAGGGATCTATAAATACACCCCATCGATGTGTCTGATGATGATGTGCTCATCTCCTTTCTTTATTTGAATAATACAAAAAAAAAGGAAGGAAGGAAGAGAGAGAGAGAGAGCCTCTCGGAGCTGGGCGAGGATGATCTCCATACCAACCAGGCTGAGTGTGGTGTGATCTCATTCACAAACCTCTCATCCCTTTGGATGCAGAGCCCCATCCCCCAGCCTGCCTGGCTTTCTTCCTTTCTTTTCTGTCTCTTCTTCGCTCCCTTTTTCTCTCTCTCTCTCTTTCTGCCTGGGAGCCAGGCCTTATCATTAGCATGAGAAAAGGCAGGCAAGGAGGAGGAAAGCGGCAGCAGCAAGGATGGGGTTAACCCTCTCCTGGCCTTCTCTCTATTTACGGGTTTTATTACTGATAGTCATTCCCATACTTTGGTCTTCCAGGTGTGAGTTTCGGACTTATTTGATCTATTTCAGTACCTATTGATCTACTCACATTGGCATGTTTTCAAACTGCTAGGTTGGCAGGAGCTGGGGCTAACAGCGGGAGCTCACTCCGCTCCCAGGATTTGAACCTGGGACCTTTGGGTCTGCAAGTTCAGCAGCTCAGTGCTTTAACACACTTCACCACCGGGGCTCCCATGGGTTTTATTACGGATAGTCATTCTCATACTTTGGTCTTCCAGGTGTGAGTTTCGGACTTATTTGATCTATTTCGGTACCTATTGATCTACTCACATTGGCATGTTTTCGAACTGCTAGGTTGGCAGGAGCTGGGGCTAACAGCGGGCGCTCACTCCGCTCCCGGGATTTGAACCTGGGACCTTTCGGTCTGCAAGTTCAGCAGCTCAGCTCTTTAACACACTTCCCCACCGGGGCTCCCATGGGTTTTATTACGGATAGTCATTCCCATACTTTGGTCTTCCAGGTGTGAGTTTCGGACTTCGAATCCCAGAATCCTGGACGATTAAATTGCTGTTCCAGTAGCATTCTCTCCTGATGTTTATTTAAAGGTAAAGGTTTTCCCTTGACGTTAAGTCCAGTCTGGGGGTTGGTGCTCATCTCCATTTCTAAGCCGAAGAGCCGGCGTTGTCCGTAGACACCTCCAAAGTCATGTGGCCACTGGCATGACTGCATGGAGCGCTGTTACCTTCCCGCCAGAGCAGTACCTATTGATCTACTCACACTCTGGGGGTTGATGCTCATCTCCATTTCTAAGCCGAAGAGCCGGCGTTGTCCGTAGACACCTCCAAGGTCATGTGGCCACTGGCATGACTGCATGGAGAGTTGTTACCTTCCTGCCAGAGCAGTACCTATTGATCTACTCACACTCTGGGGGTTGGTGCTCATCTCCATTCAACATCCCCTGGGCAATGTCCTTGCAGACAGCCAATTCTCTCACTCCAGACAGTTGCTCCTGACATGAAAAAAAATTATATACTGTACAGTAGTTGTCATCACAAACCAGCATAACCAAACAAACTGTGAATCCTATCAAGAATTTCTTGTTACTACCATTATTTCCATGTACAACAATCTATGTACCAATCCTGCATGCTCTGGTGTTCTGTTTGGCAGGCGCTGGGCATGCTTCCAAACAAAAACTTTGCTAGGTCTTACTTTCGGGGGAGGCCTTATATTGAGCAATTCAGCAAAACCTCTACTAGGTCTTATTTTTTGGGGATGTCTTATTTTCGGGGAAACAGAGTAGCAGTTCGAAAACATGCCAATGTGAGTAGATCAATAGGTACCGCTCCAGCGGGAAGGTAACAGCGCTCCATGCAGTCCTGCCAATGGCCACATGACCTTGGAGGTGTCTATGGACAATGCCGGCTCTTTGGCTTAGAAATTGAGATGAGCACCAACCCACAGAGTCAGACATGACTGGACTTAACGTCAGGGGAAAACCTTAACCTTAGAACTATTTCCCTTTTGCATTGTCCAATTGGCTGCATTCGTGCCTCAGAAACGGGCCCATCTCCACTGCAGAATAGATGCAGTTTGGCACCACTTTAACGATGGAATCCTGGGAGTTGTCGTTTCCTAAGGTCTGGAGTTTCCTCCACTGACAGGGTGCCAAACTACAACTCCCAGGACTCCGCAGCACTGAGTCGGTGGAGTGAAACTGCATCAACTCTGCGGCACAAATGGGCCTCGGGGCCTAGAACTATTCGCCTTTTGCGTTGCACAGTTTGCTGCCTTCGTGCCATGGAAACAAAGCGATGCGTAAATACAACTTTTGACAATTTTTGGAGACATTTTTCATTTGTATATAAAAAAAGAGTGCCAGGGAATAATAAATAAGGGTTTGCACTCGATCCGGAGTTAACATTTTTCGCCGCTCGTCTTCAGAGCGCGGAGGAGTCTCCGAGGATCTCGGGGAAACGCTGCACAAAGCAAAGGAGCCAGCGGGCATCCAGTGTTCGTACATGCACAATTAACCGCAAAAAGGGGGAAAAATTAAGGTCGGAAAAGCAAGCTTCCAACCGACTCCATCCAGGTGTGTCGGAGATATGCCGCCAGTCATCCCTGGCAGCTACATATTCTGGGAATGATGGGATCTGGAGTAGAATACACCTGAGCGGAGGGGGGAAACCAAGCGATAAGATGGGTGTTCTTGCCCCCTTTTCTTTCCGTCTCCCTTGGTTTTGTGTGTGTTACGAACTCGCAGATTTAGCGCCTCTGAGCACCCACAGAGTGCATTTTCGCCTCTGCTGTTAAACTGAAACAACTCCAAATGCTAGTTTTCAAATACAGTAGAGTCTCACTTATCCAACACTCACTTATCCAACGTTCTGGATTATCCAACGCATTTTTGTAGACAATGTTTTCAATATATCGTGATATTTTGGTGCTAAATTCATAAATACAGTAATTACAACATAGCATTACTGCATATTGAACTACCTTTTCTGCCAAATTTGTTGTCTAACATGATGTTTTGGTGCTTCATTTGTAAAATCATAACCTAATTTGATGTGTAATAGGCTTTTCCTTAATGCCTCCTTATTATCCAACATACTCACTTATCCAACATTTTGTCAGCCCGTTTATGTTGGATAAGTGAGACTCTACTGTATGTTGACTGTTTATGAGCATGCACAGAGTGCATTTCCCTCCTACCAGTGAAAATAATCCACTCAAAAGTGCCGCCCTTTATTTCAATTTTCTTTTTTGAGAATGTGCAGACTGAGCACCTTTGAGCATGCACAAAGTGCACCTCCTTCTCTGCCACTCAGCACAATCATCTCAAAGTTCCTCACTTTTGTTAGAACATACAGATAAGTGCCTCTGAGCATGCACAGAGTGCATTTCCCTCCTATCAGGGAGTATAATCCACTCAAAAGTGCCTCCCTTGGTTTTAATTTTATTTTTCAAGAATGTGCAAACAGAGCACCTTTGAGCATGCACAAAGTGCACCTCCTTCTCTGCCATTCAGCACAATCATATCAATAGTACCTCACTTTTGTTAAAACAGAGTGTCTCTAAGCATGCACAGAGTGCATTTCTCCACCACAGGGAAGTACAACCAACTCAAAATTCCAATTTTTAGTTAGATTTGCATATACTGGAGTCTATTAAGCGTGCAGAGTGCATTTCATCTCTACTGTTAAAAACAATCAACCCAAAAATCCCACTTTTTTGTTAGCAATTACAGAGTGAGAACCTCTGAGCATGCACAGAGTGCATTTCCCCACTGCAGGTAAGAACAATCAACCCAAAAAACCCACTTTTAGTTAGAATTTGCATATACTGAGAGCTATTAAGCATGCAGAGTTTATTTTCTCTCCATTATTAAAGACAATCGAGCCAAAAATCCCACGTTTTTGTTAGAAATTACAGACTGCTTCTGAACATGCACAAAGTGCATTTCCTCACCACAGGTAAGTACTATCAATGCAAAAAAAAAGCCCTTTTTGTTAGAGCATACAAACTGAGTGCCTCTGAGCATGTACAGAGTGCATTTCCCCACCGCTGGTAAGTAATATCAATGCAAAAAAAAATCCTTTTTGTTAGAGTTTACAAACTGAGTGCCTCTGAGCATGCACAGAGTGCATTTCTTCACTGAAGGTAAGTACTATCAATGCAAAAAAACCCTTTTTGTTAGAGTTTATAAACTGAGTGCCTCTGAGCATGCACAGAGTGCATTTCCCCATTTACCGCAGGTAAGTATTATCAATGCAAAAAAAATCCTTTTAGTTAGAGCTTACAAACTGAGTGCCTCTGAGCATGCACGGAGTGCATTTCCCCACCGCAAGTACTATCAATGCAAAAAAACCTCTTTTTGTTAGAGCATACAAATGGAGTGCCTCTGAGCATGCACAGAGTGCATTTCCTCATCGCACATAAGTACTATCAATGCAAAAAACCCTCTTTTTGTTAGAGCTTACAAATTGGGTGCCTCTGAGCATGCACAGAGTGCATTTCCCCACCGCAGGTAAGTTCTATCAATGCAAAAAAACCCCTCTTTTTCTTAGTGCATACAAATGGGGTGCCTCTGAGCATGCACAGAGTGCATTTCCCCACTGCAGGTAAGCACTATCAATGCAAAAAAAAATCTTTTTTGTTAGAGCTTACAAACTGAGTGCCTCTGAGCATGCACAGAGTGCATTTCCTCTCCACTACTAAAGACAATCAACTTACAAGTGCTTCCCTTTAAAGTTTTTTTAAATGTTTTTAAAGTTTCAAAGTTTGCCCTTTGACTGTATTTTTGTGCAAAACAATGGCCTCTGCGCATGCACTTTTTATTTCATGTTTATTAGTCTCCTAAGATATCGGTTGCAACAGTTTTCTGTTCATATCTATGTCCCTCGCCTTGGGAAAAAAGGTAAGAAATTAAATATATTATCACCAGTGACTCCTTTTAAGGGGAAAAACAAGTGGAGGTCAAAAGTATTTATTGGTGGAAAAGGAAACATTGCTTTTAAAGGGAGAGAGAAGGACAAAGAGGATCCAGTGTCTCTGAAAAGGGAGTCATCTTTTCTGTCAACAGGCAATAAAAATCCCACGGACCTTATCTTTCGGAAAGTATGGGAAAATCATTTGTGCAAACCATACAAGGCTCACGCCGTTCCCTTGTTCTCCATCCCGCCCTCGTTTCGATATTTTCTTCTTCGCTTAATGCATAGAGAAAAAAGATAAATACCTCGACTTGGTAACTATTCTAGCCAAACTTTGCAAAAGAGTAACTTAGAAATGAATCAAAGCAGGTCATGGTTTCCTTGGAAAATATTTGGGAGAAGATGTCAACATTGAAGAAGCAGAGATTGGCGGACTCCAAAACTCATCAGTCTTACATTGAGAATGCTGGGATTTGTAGTCTTACCATTCACAGATTGCTACTTGAGAGTCTGGATAGCATCCTTCTTAACGTGGTTGTGACTACAACTCCCATCTGCCCTAGCAAACACAGTCGACAACTAAGAATGATGGGAAATGCAGTCCAACAAACCCAAAACATTCCTTAGCATAGATATAAAACTTACCCCGTATATACTCGAGTATAAGCCGACCCGAATAT
>NW_026943821.1:1408104-1445168 GCF_035594765.1 Anolis carolinensis | reverse complement strand
AGGAGAAAAGGATCTCATGCACACAGCTTAAGGAGAAGCTGCTTCTCTCGCTTTTTCCTTCCCTCTCTTGAGCGAGTGCTGACCAAAGAGGGAAGCAAGGGAAGGGAGAGGGGAAAGCATGAGCGACGCTTTCACACAGCACCAGCCGAGGAAGGAGAAAGGAGCCCCGGCGGCAGCGGCTGCGGCTCCCTCCTAGGTCTTATTTTCGGGGGAGGTCTTATATTTGGCAATTCCCCCAAACCTGTACTAGGTCTTATTTTATGGGGATGTCTTATTTTCGGGGAAACACGGTATGCTTTAAAGTTATTGAAAAGTTATTCATAACATTTTTGGTGTCAGAAGTGGGATATTCTGTTCAGTCTGACCAGGATGTTTTAACTTTTGTTGTAAAAGTCTTCATGACAACCCCACCGAATTTTGGCACCTCTGGGAATTCCAGAAAGGAAACAATCATCCTATGGTCAGTGTAGACTCAGTTCAATGGAGTTTAAACTTCATTATTTGAGCCTGCACTGTTCAAATAATGCAGTTTCAAACTGCATTATATGGCCATGTAGATGGCGCCAAAGTCTTCTAATACGCTTTCAAAGCACTTTAATTATCTGATGATGATAATAATAATAATAATAATAATAATAATAATAATAAGAAGAAGAAGAAGTTTATTTGTATCCCGCCTCCATCTCCCCCGAAGGGGACTCGGGGCGGCTTACAGCAAAATCAAAATACAAACAATGATAAAATATAAAACATCAGGACAAAAACAAAACCAATAAAAATATATATATATATATACACAATAAGTTAAAAAACACAACGCAGAATTAAAACATCAGGTTAAAAACAATGAGGTTGCAATAGTGGATAAGCAAAGTGTACGGTGCACATTATGGGTGACAAATTCATAAATAGATAAAGTGCATTAGAATCATTTAAGGTCACATTAGGTACGGTAGGGAGGAGTCCTGAGTAATATCAATCAATCAGGAATCGGAAAGATGCCCGTAAAATAACATTTTACTATGTTATTTAATTATTTTAACTGTTTTATTCTTATTTGATTGTATTATGATGTACTGGTAGTGATCCTACCAGTTGTGTAAGCCGCCCTGAGTCCCCTCGGGGAGAAGGGCAGGGTAGAAATATTGGAAATAAATAAATAAATAAATAAATGCCCGAAATACTCAGGGCCAGATGTGTTATGGATATCTTAATACAGTAGAGTCTCACTTATCCAACATAAATGGGCCCGCAGAATGTTGGATAAGCGAATATGTTGGATAATAAGGAGGCATTAAGAAAAAGCCTATTAAACATCAAATTAGTTTATGATTTTACAAATTAAGCACCAAAACATCAGGTTATACAACAAATTTGGCAGAAAAAGTAGTTCAATATGCAGTAATGCTGTGTAGCAATTACTGTTTTTACGAATTTAGCACCAAAATATCACAATGTATTGAAAACATTGTCTACAAAAATGCGTTGGATAATCCAGAATGTTGGATAAGCGAGTGTTGGATAAGTGAGACTCTACTGTATTTGCAAATTGAGATATCAAAAAAAAACTTCTGGTCCTGAGTATTTTGCGCATTAGGGAATTAAAATGCTTCCCTGATCTTCTCGATTTGCATGTTAAGATATCTTTTGGTCTAGAGGTTACATCTGTTTATGTTTCATGTAACCTTACTGTGAAGATCTATTAATAACTTCTAAGGTTCTTTCAGGCAGGGGAAAATATTTTTGATCCCACCACTGCCACCAAATTATAAGGGAGCTAATTAATAATGACTGCCACCAATTGTGAAGATGCAGCCACCAACGACTCAGAGAAGAGACCTTTTACTTTTACTTTTTTTCCTTCTTCTTCTTCACTTAGATGGAAGTGTAACTTAGTTTATAATATATGCAATAGAGTCTTAGATGTTGGAGGAACAAATACAAGTTTATTCGGGCACAGAGCTTAGTGGTTACAATTCTCACTTAGAGGCACTTTCATTAACAGTTACAATATTAGAAAAAGATGAGTCAAACTCCCTAAAGTGTCTTTCTTTAACTTAAAGTAGTAAGAACTTCCTCCTCTGCCACTTTTAAACTGTAGTCACCCCTGTGATATACAATCACAGATTCTCTGTTCCTTACTAGGACACAGAATACATAAAATAAGTCACCAAACTTATTTTAATCCAACTCAAATGAACAATTGAGTCTCCCTTGATACTCTCAACTTAGGATCAATCTTCCCTGTGCCTCATCAGAGCACAGACTGAAAACCTTTTTTTAAAACTCTGCACTTCTTCAACAGACTGGCAGTTGGCTCCGCCTACTTCTCCATGGCAACCAGCCTCTGAGTGCAGAGAAGCAATACTGCAATATTCACCCTTTTAAAACTCAAACACACAATTAAACATAATATCTGCAAACCAAAAATTCATACTTCATTACACTTACACACATACATTTGTATTAATTGTGCGCATGAAACCGAGCTTGTGCACACTGGATCCATCCGAAAGCAAAGGTGCCACTCTCTCAGCCACTTGCATGGGCCATGGGTTTGCGTGAAACATTCACACGAAGAGGAACAACAACAAGGGCAGATTTGGGGGGAAAGGAGAAGGAGAAACACGTCCTGACTCCTTACCCTGGACCAGCAAGGCCGTCTCACCCGCTTCCCAGGTGTTGTTGGATGTGATCTTCTCAATGCGGTAGAAGTTGCTGTCCCAAAGGCTGAGGTTCCGGATGTGGAGCCTGCAATAGAGGTCGATGCTCTCCCGGCCCGAGTAGGCGTCTTTGTAATCCAGGGAAGCGTTGAAGGGCATGTACTCCACGATCTCAAAAAAGCGGTACTTGTCTCCCCGGAACCACCTGCAGGAGAAGAGGTTCCTCCGTGCACCCCCCGGGATCAGGGCCACGCTATCCCCAACCTGCACCAAGGGCGGCTCGCGTTTAATCTCGATGGTGATGTTCCTCGAGGGCTGGGCGACACATGAAGAACTCAGGAGGTGGGCTTGGGTGGGGAAGAGATGGGCATTTGGGTCCAGCAGAGACCCCCAAAGACAACCACAAACCAGCGCCCTTGTTTTTGCAAAACCATTATTAGACTACCACAACCCACTCAACCTGGGACTGCCCTTGGAAACCACCCATTTTGCACTACTGTTCTTAGACTACTCTACGTGAGGCTGCCATTGGAAACCAACCATTTGGCATCCTAACTTTTCCTCCTTGTTTTCTTAGAGGTGATCAAATGCTGCCGAGCTCCCCTAGTATTCCTGGAACCAAGTTGCTAAGTTACTTTCTATAGAAGTTACTCAAAAATTAAGAAGAAAACACTGGGCCGTCTCTCACTGTCATTTAAAGTTACTTTCTATAGAAGTTACTAAAAAATTAGGGAGAACTCCCTGGGTCATCTCTCACGGCCATTTAACAGCCTTATTTAATACAAGCTGTACCCGGCCACGTGTTGCTGTGGCCTAGTCTGGTTCAATGGGAAAGAAAGATTAGAGAAAGTACAGGTTTTAGATACAATAGAGTCTCAGTTATCCAACATAAATGGGCCCGCAGAACGTTGGATAAGTGAATATGTTGGATAATAAGGAGGGATTAAGGAAAAGCCTATTAAACATCAAATTAGGTTATGATTTTACAAATTAAGCACCAAAACATCATGTTATACAACAAATTTGACAGAAAAAGTAGTTCAATACACAGTAATACTATGTAATAATTAATGTATTTACAAATTTAGCACCAAAATATCACGATGTATTGAAAACATTGACTACAAAAATGCGTTGGATAATCCAGAACGTTGGATAAGCAAGTGTTGGATAAGTGAGACGCCATTGTACTATTGTTAGACTACTGCACTAGTGTTATTAGACTACTGCAATGCACTCTACATGGGACTACCCTTGGAAACCAAATGTTCTGATTTTTGCACTAGCATTATTAGACTACTGCGCTATTGTTATTAGACTACTGCAATGCAGTCTACGTGAGGTCGCCCTTGGAAACTAACCATTTGGCACTACTATTATTAGACTACTGCACTACTGTTATTAGACCACTGCAATGCACTCTACATGGGACTACCCTTGGAAACCAACCATTCTGATTTTTGCACTACTGTTATTAGACTACTGCAATGCAATGTTGTTGTTGTTGTAATACAAAAATGAGATTCAAAGTGATTGAACAGGGCTGTCTGGCCTTTAGGAAACTGGTGTATATTGAAGTCTTGCAGTCTAATATATCAATTCCTGCACTGGTTGGTTGTTCTTGTAGTTGTTGTTGTTGTTGTTGTTGTTATTAATAATAATAATAATAATAATAATAATAATAATAATAATAATAATAAACAAGACTCAAAGTGATTGAACAGGGCTATTGGGCTTTTCAGAAAACTGGGGTAGTTAGAAGTCTTGCAGTCTGATATATCAATTCCTGCACTGGCTTTGAAGGGGAACAGGTGGACTAGATGTCCTCTAGGTGTCTCTCCGCAAAAATCCTACCTCCTTTCCCCTCTTATTTTCCCAACACTTTGCCATTTCTCACCTGCAAGGATCCACATGGGCCACAGCATTCTGTACCTGGGGGTCCCCAGCGGTGTCAGGCAGTATCCATCTGTCACCTTCCTCTTCTTTGGGGGCAGTGGGTCGCCGGACATGCTGAGACCCCCAAATGGGGTGAAAGGCCTCAGTTGGCCCCTCTGTTTGTTGTGACCCAGCCAGAGCGCATCCCCGACATCAGCCAGTGCGTGATGTCAGCTGCCTCCATCCTCCCCTTGGAAACCATTGGAGGTCATAAAGCAGGGAAGTGAGCTAGAAGGAGATGGGGCTAAAACTGGACTCAGCCTTCTTTAGGAGTTTAAAAGGTCAGATGAAGCTGCTTTTGTTGTAGCTCAGCAAGTAGCTGATGATTTTTCTGACATTTCAGAGGACGAGGGATTTGAAGGATTTCAAAGTGAAGAGTCTGTCAGTGTTAGAAGAGAATTACAGCCAGATTAGGCCAATTGTTATAGCTCAGCCATCATGCCCTGTATTCCATCAAGAAATGGAGTTGGAAACAGATGATGGTGTGGATTTTGCAGACATTTCTGCCCTGGACCGGGGCCCCTTGGCCTTTCAGCTGCCTGATATGGTGGTTCCAGAAGAACCGCTAATTGGCGAGCATTCCGACGTTTCTCCATTGTTACCTACACCAGATGGTGTTGACCTGGGTAAAGATGAGACTTTTAATTGAAAGGAATTTGTTACAAAAAATAGGCGCAGGAGAGAGGGAGTGAGATGGAGTCAAAAAAGGAAAAAGAAAAAAAATATGGTAAAAAGACAGAAAAAGATAGATAAAATAATAATAATAAAATGGAAAAAAATAAAAAATGTTGACTTCCATCTAACTTTAACTGGCTCATCGTAGATTTTTTTATATATAATTAAATGTTCATAAAAATTGATAAATCACTACATCCCCTTCGTCCTCATCAGTCTCTAAGATTGTATCTGTTCAGCAGATAGGGTCAAATTTCATTTGTTTTAAATAGTCCTTTATCAGGTCCCAGTTGCTTTCTTTCTTTGGTAAACCTTGGCTTGGAGATAACATGTATGTAAGTTTATCCATGTTCATCACCTCCATGACTTTAACCATTCCTCCTTATTTGGAATCTCCTTTCATCTCCAAAACCTGGCATATGTTATTCTCGCGGCGGTAACCAAATAGTTGAACAGGATCTCTTTATTTTTATCATGATCGATGTCTAACATTCCAAGTAAAAAAATACTCAGGTTCTCTTTTAATTTTTATCTTTAAAATTGTTTGTATGGCTTCGTTTATGTCTTTCCAATAAAGTTGGGCTTTTGGACAAGTCCACCATAAGTGAAAAATGTGCCCGTCTGTTGCTCGCACTTCCAGCATTTGTCGGATGTATTCTTATAACATTTAGAAATTTTATAAGGGGTAATATACCACCTGTATTGGATTTTAGCCAGTTCTCTCGCATGTGATATGCATAGGTATATCTAAGGCCCTGGTTCCAAACCGTCTCCCAACTTTTTAATTGGATCTGGTGTCCCACATTCTGGGTTCATTTCACGATACACTCCTTTATCTGATCTTTTACTGTAGCCCACTCTAATAGTTTTTTTTAAATATAATTTTGTAATTAATTTTTGAACACTCTTCATTATATTGTCCCAGAAGCCATTTCTTTCTGCAAAACCTGTCTCATCTCTTGTTTTAACGTTTTATTCTGTATGTTGACCTTTTATGACTGTTTTATCGATGTTGATGTTTTATTGTTGAGTAATTTGCTTTATTGTTTTGCTTCTGCTTTTATATTGTTGTGGACTGGGCAAGGCCCCATGTAAGCCGCCCCAAGTCCCTTTGGGGAGATGGGGCGGGGTATAAGAATAAAGTTATTATTATTATTATTATTATTATTATTATTATTATTATTGACACAACGACATTGTATGACACAGCAAACAAGATAGATATGCTGGATTTCGTTTCACAAAACCACAAGTCGAACACTTCCCAAGTGTCTAGGACTGTGTGATGTATTTTCGGATGATGCGTGCAGATCCCAGTAAGGTGGCCTTTTGCAGTTGGCAGATCGTAATTTTGTCAATGTCTATTGTTTCCAAATGCCGGCTGAGATCTTTTGGCACGGCACCCAGTGTGCCCATCACCACCGGGACCACCTGCACTGGTTTCTGCCAGAGTCTTTGAAGTTCAATCTTGAGGTCCTGATAGTGGCTGAGTTTTTCCTGTTGTTTTTCGTCAATGCGACTGTCACCTGGGATGGCAACATCAATGATCCAAACCTTGTTCTTTTCCACAACTGTGATGTCTGGTGTGTTGTGTTCCAGAACTTTGTCAGTCTAGATTCGGAAGTCCCACAGTATCTTTGCATGTTCATTTTCCACAACCTTTGCAGGTTTGTGATCCCACCAGTTCTTAACTGCAGGGAGGTGATACTTGAGGCATAGGTTCCAATGAATCATTTGGGCCACATAGTTGTGCCTCTGTTTGTAGTCTGTCTGTGCAATTTTCTTACAGCAGCTGAGGATATGATCAATGGTTTCATCGGTTTCCTTGCACAGTCTGCACTTTGGGTCATCAGCTGATTTTTCGATCTTGGCCTTGATTGCATTTGTTCTGATGTCTTGCTCCTGGGCTGCAAGGATCAGGCCTTCTGTCTCCTTCTTCAGGGTCCCATTTGTGAGCCAGAGCCAGGTCTTCTCCTTATCAGCTTTTCCTTCAATTTTGTCAAGGAACTTTCCATGCAGTGTTTTGTTGTGCCAGCTGTCAGCTCTAGTTTGTAGTGCGGTTTTCTTGTACTGGTTTTTTGTCTGCTGTGCTTTGAGGAGTTTCTGATTTTTGACTTCAAGTTCAAGTTATTATTATTATTATTATTATTATTATTATTATTATTATTATTATATATCTTTCCTAAAGAGATCATACACCTGTCTATAGTGGAACCAGGAACACTTTGGAAACATAAGTTTAATAAACATTTTTAGATAGAACTACCAGACTTTGGTGTGGTGCTGGGTGAAAAGGGGTTTTCAGAGCTAGATTGCAATAGGTTTGGGGACTGGAACTGGTCCTCAAATAGGCTCCAGTTGGAGATTATTTTTCAAAGGCAGTCAACGTTTCATGAACAGAATCAGATCAAAGACGCCAATGCATTTATTGAATACCCAGCACCTTGGAGAGCTCCTTCGAAGCTGTAGCGAAACTCAAGCTCAATTTGGGGTGAATGGGGATTTGAACCTATATCTCCCACGGTCCCAGTCCAACACTTAAATCGCTGCATCACATTAGTTCTCATCTTTGAGTGGGATTTATGCTTTATCCTAGGTTTTTCTCACCAAAACAAACACGAAGGAGACCAAGAAAGCCACCCAAAAGGTTTCAATGTCAAACCCCAAGTCAACAGTTTACCATCCAAAGCATGTTTTATATCCCGAACTGAAATCCATGACAAACCTGGTTCCTCGAGGTTAACCCCTTTCTGCCATTCAGGAGGACACAATCAAACCTCTCCTGAGAGATGGCCATCCACCCTCTGTTGAAGAAGGCCTCCAAAGAAGGAGAGCCCGCCAATTTCAGTCTCCAAAGCAGAGCTTTGATTGGACACATGATATTAACCACGACAACAATGAGAAATTATGGCAACATCCAAATTATACATAACTGATAGGATTTGTACTAAGATCTTCTAATGTTACCATTTATTGAAGATTAAATGAATGCCAACTCCCATAATTCTGAACAGCCTATCTAACAGTGATCATGTTTGCTGGGTACTCATCTTGTTGTGTATGAAATAATGATAATAATAATAATAATAATAATAATAATAATAATAATAATAATAATACATCACACAGTCCTAGACACTTGGGAAGTGTTTGACTTGTGATTTTGTGATATGAAATCCAGCATGTCTATCTTGTTTGCTGTGTCATACAATAAAATAATAATACATTTCATTTGTTAGCTACTTCTCTTAACGCCTTGCGGTGGGATATTGCAAAGTCCTGTAAAATCCTAATGACTTGAGTGGATGGCCATCTGTCGGGGGTGCTTTGAATGCGATTTTCCTGCTTCTTGGCAGAAGGGGGTTGGACTGGGTGGCTTACCAAGTCTCTTCCAACTCTAGGATTCTATGATTCTATGGTACTGCAAAATCCAAAGATATCAACATAAAATGTATATAATAAAAAACATATCACAAATAATAATAATAGTAAAACACCAAAGCACAGGGTACAATAATCAATGGAATGCCATCCAAAGCCGAATGGGAAGAAACCCAACGTCTAAAGAACCCAACGTCTTATTTTAAGTTGTATTGTAATGCTTTTAATTGTGAGCCACTTGGAGTCTCTGTTTGGAATGAAAAATAATAATTAATTAATTAATTAATTAATTATTATTATTATTAATAATAATAATAATAATAATTTATTATTTATTAATAATAATAAATTGAAGGAAAAGCTGATAAGGAGAATCATAGAATCATAGAATAGTAGAGTTGGAAGAGACCTCATGGGCCATCCAGTCCAACCCCCTGCCAAGAAGCAGGAAATCGCATTCAAAGCACCCCAGACCTGGCTCTGTCTCACGAATGGGACCCTGAAGAAGGAGACAGAAGGCCTGATCCTTGCAGCCCAGGAGCAAGACATCAGGACAAAGGCAATTCAGGCCAAGGTCGAAAAATCAGCTGATGACCCAAAATGCAGACTCTGCAAGGAAACCAACGAAACCATGGATCATCTCCTCAGCTTCTGTAAGAAAATCGCACAGACAGACTACAAACAGAGGCACAACTATGTGGCCCAAATGATTCATTGGAACTTATGCCTCAAGTACCACCTCCCAGCAGCAAAGAACTGGTGGGATCACAAACCTGCAAAAGTATTGGAAAATGAGCACGCAAAGATACTGTGGGACTTCCGAATCCAGACTGACAAAGTTCTGGAACACAACACACCAGACATCACAGTTGTGGAAAAGAAAAAGGTTTGGATCATTGATGTTGCCATGCCAGGTGACAGTCGCATTGACGAAAAACAACAGGAAAAAACTCAGCCACTATCAGGACCTCATGATCGAACTTCAAAGACTCTGGCAGAAACCAGTGCAGGTGGTCCTGGTGGTGATGGGCACACTGGGTGCTGTGCCAAAAGATCTCAGCCGGCATTTGGAAACAATAGACATTGACAAAATCACCATCTGCCAACTGCAAAAGGCCACCCTACTGGGATCTGCACACATCATCAGAAAATACATCACACAGTCCTAGACACTTGGGAAGTGTTCGACTTGTGGTTTTGCGAAACGAAATCCAGCATATCTATCTTGTTTGCTGTGCCATACAACGTCGTTGTGTTGATAATAATAATAATAATAATAATAATAATAATAATAATAATAATAATAATAATAATGGACAGGACCCTCTGGATGGACACTGGAATCTTTTAATGTCAGACATGATTGTTCCTTTGGCTGCAGGGGTCTGGAATATGGGGGCAAAGGGGAGTCTTGAGAGACCAAAATGTCCTTGGTATTGATCATAATTTCCATCTTTTTTGAGGAGAGCAGAGGTTGTGTGGCTTGGGCGAGGCAGATGGGGAGTCTGAGCATATTCTGGACTAGGAAATTCTCATTGTCATCATTGACATCTTCTTCTTCTACCTAGAACAAAAGAGGACTAGGTTAGAACTTCTTCTACATCCATCCCGTTAGATCTGGAGAGAAGTGATGGAGAATCTTTTCACGATCAAAGTCGCAAGAGATCAAAATAATATGGCAATGGAACCTGTGGTGTGGAGCATCCACGATTTACATTTCTATACACCAATATACACAGGTAAAATGCAGATTAAAATTCACCGATAAAATGAAAGGACCTTTCCTCAAAAATAGAACCATACAGCATTATTATTATTATTATTATTATTATTATTATTATTATTATTATTATATGTACTGTTCGTCTGTAGGACTGAGTAATCAACAAAACCACTGAACCAAAACACACCAAATTTGGCCACAAAAGATATAGTCGTCCAACCAAAGATTCCCCTAGGTAGCAAGCAGCCAGGCTTTGAAGCAGTGAGGCTATTCATTGCAATTCTAGCAGCCCAAAAAACCATTCCTCTAGAACGCAAGTACCAAGCCTATTCCTTTGTATTCCAGCTCACCAAACAAGGATTCCCAAAAGAAGAAAACAGCCAGGCTTTGAGGCTGTAAGGTTATTCCACCTGGTCAACAAATGATTCCCATAAGCCACAGCAATGCATGGCTGGGCACAGCTAGTAATAATATCTATATATATAAAAGAATGATGGCATCACGGCAGCGGAAAAAACAACAAAAGTAAACACTCCACAACCTCGAAAATTGACAGCACAACCCCTCATCCATGCCTCTAGGTTGATACAACAAAAAGAAAAGATAAATAAAGTCCTAATTAGAGGGAGAGGAATAATTGTATTTATCCAATTGCATGCCAGTTAGAAGGCTAAGCTCCACTCACTTGGTCTCCTAACAACCCACTCAGCCCAGGGGACCCTTTACCTTAACTACCACCAATTCCTCAATACTTTATTTCCCATACCACCATACTTCGCCACAGCAACGCGTGGCCGGGCACAGCTAGTAATAATATTATATTATATTATATTATATTATATTATATTATATTATATTATATTATATTCTGTTATTGTATTATTATATTATTAAATTATATTAAATTATATTAAATTATTACTACATTATTATTATTATTATTATTATTATTATTATTATTATTATTATTATGGCAATGGAACCTATGATTTCAAGCATCCATGATCTACATTTCTATACACCAATATACACAGGTAAAATACTGATCAAAATTCGCCGATAAAAGGCAAGGACCTTTCTTGTTTAGTTCAGATCTCAGATATGCTGCTACGTTTTCCTTAGCAAATCAACAACAATTGATTTATGTGATGTGTTTGTTGTGTTCACACAAATCCATTCGAGAGAAGCCTTTGGCTGGCATCTTCATTTTAGCAACAAGATAGTAAGCTGGATTTAGCTGCTTGAGGACCTGACAAAGCTTGATCCCCAAAACTTACCTTTTCATCCTAGCCGTGCTGTTTCCAAAGGGCTGCAGATTGGGCAACTGGGAAATAATAATAAAGGGTCAGAAAAATTCTCAAAAGCAAGCTCAATGGAGGCAACACCATCAAAGCCATAAACACCTGGGCCATACCTGTCATAAGATATACTGCTGGCATCATAAACTGGACATAGGTGGAACTGGACAACTTGGACAGAAAAACAAGACAACTCATGACTGCACCCTCGCAGTGATATTGACCGGCTATATCTGCCTAGAAGATCAGGTGGCAGAGGACTCTTACAAGTAAAACAAGCAGTCAAACAAGAAGAACATGCCCTGGCAGAAGATGTAAAGCAAAGTGAAGAACCTGCTTTGATTGAAGTCAAAAATCAGAAACTCCTCAAAGCACGACAAAAAACTAGTACAAGAAAACCGCACTACAAACTAGAGCTGACACCTGGCACAACAAAACATTGCATGGAAAGTTCCTTGACAAAATTGAAGGAAAAGCTGATAAGGAGAAGACCTGGCTCTGGCTCACAAATGGGATCCTGAAGAAGGAGACAGAAGGCCTGATCCTTGCAGCCCAGGAGCAAGCCATCAGGACAAAGGCCATTCAGGCCAAGATCGAAAAATCAGCTGATGACCAAATGCAGACTGCGCAAGAAAGCTGACGAAACCATTGATCATATCCTCAGCTGCTGTAAGAAAATCGCTCAGACAGACTACAAACAGAGGCACAACTGTGTGGCCCAAATGATTCATTGGAACTTATGCCTCAAGTACTTATGCCTCCAATCGATATAAATAAAAATGTAATGTCTGTTTGTGAGGGACTTCATATCTCCCAAACTACTTCGCCAATTGGTACGAAACTTGGACTCAACGTAGCATTCCAACTGGCAAGTGTTTTAAGGTGTTCTAATACCTACTAATGCACACCTGTCACACCTAAGACAGCTAAAACCATGCCTCCAAGGCAACGGCAGAGGCGGAAAAGGCCTGACGATGACTAACTGACAGGGAAGGTAAGGGAGACATTTAGGAGGGGGAACATCTTTGGGGCCCCACCCCACCCACTTCAGCAGCAGTAATAGGGAGGAGGGGGCAGTGGGGTCGCTCCTTGGGAGGGTCCTATGGCCTCTCTCAGCAGGAAAATAACATGGGCGTGGCCAAAGATGAAGCCACGCCCCCTGTCATTCCCCCCAAGGGGGGAGGGCAGAGAAAGTAAGAGGTCTATATGATCTAATGTTCTAATGTTCTGATGTTGATGTTTTATACTGGTTTGTATGTTTATACTATTTTACCTGTTTTACATTGGTTTAATTATGCAATATTTTATTGTATGTTGAAACTGGGCTTGTCCCCATGTGAGCTGCCCCGAGTCCCGTCTGGGGAGATGGGAGTGGAATATAAAAATAACATTTTTATTATATTATTATATCTATCCATCCATCCATCAATCCATCTATATTTACACTCAGGGGGCAATCTTTAGAATTTGTCAGTTTACATCTAGACACGGATTGCTTCTCCCATGGACAATAATATGTTGCATCTTTCAAAGCTGCCAAACCACACAATATATCTGCAGAGACACAAATATTGCCTCCCTAAAAGCATGATGAAATCTCATATCCAGTAGAGTCTCACTTATCCAACACTCGCTTATCCAACGTTCTGGATTATCCAACACATTTTTGTAGTCAATGTTTTCAATACATTGTGATATTTTGGTGCTAAATTCGTAAATACAGTAATTACTACATAGCATTACTGTGCATTGAACTACTTTTTCTGTCAAATTTGTTGTATAACATGATGTTTTGGTGCTTAATTTGTAAAATCATAACCTAATGTGATGTTTAATAGGCTTTTCCTTAATCCCTCCTTATTATCCAACATATTCACTTATCCAACGTTCTGCCGGCCCGTTTATGTTGGATAAGTGAGACTCTACTGGATCTAAAACCTGTACTTTCTCTAATCTTTCTTTCCCATTGAACCAGACTAGGCCACAGCAACACATGGCCGGGTACAGGTTGTATTAAATAAGGCTGTTAAATGGCCGCGAGAGATGGCCCAGGGATTTCTCCCTAATTTTTTAGTAACTTCTATAGAAAGTAACTTTAAATGACAGTGAGAGATGGCCCAGTGTTTTCCTCTTAATTTTTGAGTAACTTCTATAGAAAGTAACTTAGCAACGTACTTGGTTCCAGGAGTACTAGGGGAGCCCGGGAGCCTTTCATCACCACTAAGGAAACAAGGAGGAAAAGTTACGATTGTGTTTTTTGGGGATACACAACACACACAATAAAGATCACAGGTGCATCTACATGGGAGACTTGATGCCTTTTGAGACCACTTGCACAGCCATGGGAGTTGTAGTTTGCACTTAAGGCTGGGAAGGCTCCAGACAAGGGTTTCTGATGGTTTCAGCCCAAAACGGATTCTGCGCAGAATCAGCATAGCTTTGCATGTTGTTGAATCCCTGAACCATCTCCTTTTAAAGGAAAATAAAGGAATGCAAGAACATTTGGAAGGTGGATATGGTCTTCTTGCCTTCCCCCATTCTGAGCCCCGAAAAAGAAGGTCAAACATTGGTAGGTGCCATTGAGTTGTATGAGTTGTACTACAGTAAATAAATGTGGAATGATAACACTATGTAACAAGATTTTTGTTCCTGGGTTATAAATGCCATCTCTTAATGGGTTCTGTCATAAAGACATTGTTGCACCCCAAGGCAGTGTGAGCACTGGAAACCAAACAGAGACCAATAATCATATAATATCTTTATTAAAACAATTATAAATTCAGGAAAGAATAGGTGGAAAGGATGAGTGAGCAATAGTCCTTTATGATATGGTATGAATTAGTCCAAAGAGTTGAAGAGAGATGTCCAATATTATTGTCCAAAGTCCAGAAACCGAAACACGCTCAAAACGGTTGGGAAGTTCTTGAGCAGGGAAACAACAAGAAAGCAGGAGTGAATAACAAGGTCCAAAGTCACTAGGAAGTCTTGGATATCAAGGCAGGCAGAAGACGAAGCTAAAAGCAATCTAGATTCAGGAACAAGGCAAGGATGTGAATTTACTCCGGATTAAATCAAGAGTCGCGGCTCGGCTTGGCCGCCAGGAACAAGAGACTTGGCTTGGTGAGATCAGGGAACTGGAATCGATGAAGTATTCTCAGAAGTCGCTATGTTGACACCATGAATTGTTCACAGTGTAAGACACTTTTATGGAACTTAGATCTAATCACAGCGAAAGGAAACCAGCTCCCCAAAGGTTCCCAAGGAAATCTCCTATCCATTATCCCCTCTAGATGCCAAACGTTGACTCCTTCGAAGCTCCTGTTTTTCTGATCTCTGGTGCTGCAAAAACTCCCTTCTGTTAAAGGATACATTCCCTGGGGAACTTGGGACATCTGGTTCTTCCACGGGAGTCATGTTTTCAGTATCTCTCCCAATTAAGGAAGCCCTGGAGCTATCCACAGCTGGGGTCTGTAATTGGAAGGAGCTTGGAGAACTGGGTGAAAGATCAGAATAAGCTTCATCCTGGTCAAAGTTCATTTCTGAATCAGGTTCAGAACCCAAAGGTGGCTGGAGTATAACATACATGTGAAAATGTTGTTTCTGTGGGAGGGACATCCTGTTATAGTATATAATAGATAGTTAACTCCATACGGTATTATCCGGTATTTATTAGGTCCCTATTTTATTATCTATGCATTTTATCTCATTCCAAATGTTCTTGCATTCCCTTTTTTCCTTTAAAAAAGGAATGGTTCGGGGATTCAACAACATGCAAAGCTATGCTGATGGCCGATGCTTGAGCAGATGATCAATTTGTTTTACTCTCTTACAGGCTCAGCCTGAAGCCTCACCTGATGCCAATGCAACCTACGAGGTAAAGATATGATGTAGATATAATAATAATAAAATAATAATAATAATAATAATAATAATAATAATAATAATAATAATAATAATAATAATGCAAAAAGATCTCAGCCGGCATTTGGAAACAATAGACATTGACAAAATCATGATCTGCCAATTGCAAAAGGCCACCCTACTGGGATCTGCACGCATCATCCGAAAATACATCACACAGTCCTAGACACTTGGGAAGTGTTCGGCTTGTGATTTTGTGAAATGAAATCCAGCATGTCTATCTTGTTTGCTGTGTCATAAAATAATAATAATAATAATAATAATAATAATAATAATAATAATAATAATAATAATAATAAATTTATTTATACCCCACCTCCATCTCCCCTGAGGGGGACTCGGGGCGTCTCACAGATGTTTTTGTTTACTGATGTATTGTTTACTGTCATTGTTTTTATCTGGTATTATCTGTGAGCCGCCCGAGTCCCCTTCGGGGGAGATGGAGGCGGGGTATAAATAAACTTATTATTATTATTATTATTATTATTATTATTATTATTATTATTATTAATGTTTATTTGGAGCCTCCGGTGGCCTAGGGGATAAAAGCCTTGTGACTTGAAGGTTGGCAGGTTCGAATCCCACCCGGGGAGAGCGTGGATGAGCTCCCTCTATCAGCTCCAGCTCCATGCGGAGACATGAGAGAAACTTCCCACAATGATGGTAAAACATCAAAACATCCGGGCAATGTCTCCTGGGCAACGTCCTTGCAGATGGCCAATTCTCTCACTCCAGAAGCAACTCCGGTTGCTCCTAACACGAAAAAAATGTTTATTTGAAAAATATTATTTCTATCCCTGAGTAAACATTACCTGTTGGTCAAATTGGCTGTCTGGAAGGCTATGATCGCGATGAAAAAACTGAGGCAGACGAAGCAGGCGGCGGCGACCCCGATGGTGGCTATTGGAGTGAGGCGCCCTCTTGACCAGTATCTGTGTTTATCTGGAAACCGAAACAGGAGGGAAATGATATTAGAACATTCCGAGGTGTATACTGGAACCATCCCAAAGCAAAGGTGTCACTCTCTCAGCCATTTATTTGTATGGATCGTGGGTAGGCGTGTGTCATTGGCGCAAATGTTCATTGAACATTGCTATAAGTATCATGGGGCTCCCTCTAAAGTCATGTCAGATCGTGGCTCGGTATTTGTGTCCAGATTTTGGAAAGCGTTTCTACGTCAATTAGGGGCCAAGCAAGCCCTCAGCACAGCATACCACCGCCAGACTGACGGGCAAACAGAGAGGGTCAACCAGGTGCTGGAACAATACCTGAGATGTTACACCACTAACCAACAGGATAATTGGTCAAAGTTTTTGGTCGATGCCCAGGTGGCTTACAATAATTCGGTACATTCCAGCACAGGGCACTCCCCATTTGAGATAGTTTACGGCCGCAACCTCTGCACTCTGCCAAACCCAGAGGTCATCCAGTCTGACCCAGTCCCCTTCGCAGAATGGATGGTGCAAATTAAAAACGCATGGTCAGTCATCACTCAGGCTCTTGAAGAGGCCAAGGCAGCTTACAAACACCAAGCGGACAAACACAGGAGACCAGATTGGGACCTCAAGCCAGGACAACAGGTATACCTCTCCACCAAATACCTCAAAGGTAGACAGCCAACCAAGAAGTTGTGTTGTCAAAGGCTTTCATGGCCGGGATCACAGGGTTGTTGTATGTCTTCCGGGCTGTGTGGTAGGCATGTCCGATCGATGAAAAAAATGTTTCAATTCTCGTTTCTAAAGTAGGGGGCGCTGGCGCTTCGATATAGAAAGTATTTCCGATTTTTTTCACCCAAAAATTTTGGATATTTCCGAAAATTCGTAATGATTCTAAATGTTTCTAAAATGGCGGACGCGCATGCGCAATCACCAAAAAAGGAACCTGGGGGGGACTTTTACAGGGCTCTCCCGCCCTCATTTCTTGAGCTATCCTCATCAACCCTAGCCCCCACCTTTGCATCCATCGTGGAAGCTTCTGATTGGCCAGGGAGCGGCAGCCATGTCAGGCTGCGCTAAGCTCCCATTCTAGGTAAGTTGCAGAAACAAAACAAAAAAATTAAAAATATTTTAAAAAATATATTTAAAAAAATTTGGGGGGGGGGGGAATTTATCGAAATATTAAGAGACAATTAGAGAATGGGCCAACAATGGTTCGAATTACATTGCCGGTTGCGCTGTGAGACGATGTCTCGGAATGCGTATCAAAAAGCGAGAACAATCCGAAATAATTCCGATATATGATTCAAAACGATTTTTTGGACATGTCTACTGTGTGGCCATGTTCCAGAAGTATTATCTCCTGACGTTTCGCCCACATCTATGGCGGGCATCCTCAGAGGTTGTGAGGTTGTCCATACCTCACAAACAACAAAACCACTGGACCAAATCACACCAAATTTGGCCACAAAAGACATTAGTCATCCAATCAATCTGCATGCGGCAGTGTGTCAGCAAAAATGGCTAGGCGTGTCAGTGCTGACATGCGTGTCATAGGTTGGCCATCACTGCCCTATATAAAGGGGTTAAAGAGAAGGTTCTGGTATTCTGTACAATAAAACCTGTTGGAATCTACCAGCCTGTGTCTTGGTACTTTCTCTGGTGGAAGACTTACCCACAGCACAACTGGGAGAAGAGAACCCAACAGCGTGAAACACGCAAACGAAGAAGAAGAACAGCAAGAGCAGATTTGGGGGGAAAGGAGAGAGAGAAACACGTCCTGACTCCTTACCCTGGACCAGCAAGGCTGTCTCACCCGCTTCCCTGGTGTTGTTGGATGTGATCTTCTCAATGCGGTAGAAGTTGCTGTCCCAAAGGCTGAGGTTCCGGATATGAAGCTCGCAATAGAGGTCGATGCTCTCCCGGCCCGAGTAGGCCTCTTTGTAATCCACAGAATTGTTGAAGGGCATGAACTCCACGATCTCAAAAAAGCGGTCCCTGTCTCCCCGGAACCACCTGCAGGAGGAGAGGTTCCTCTGCGAACCCTCCGGGATCAGGGCCACGCTATCCCCAACCTGCACCGAGGGCGGCTTTTGTTTAATCTTGATGGTGATGTTCCTCGAGGGCTGGGCGACACATGAAGAACTCAGGAGGTGGGCTTGGGTGGGGAAGAGATGGGCATTTGGGTCCAGCGGAGATCCCCAAAGACCACCACAAACCAGCGCCCTTGTTTTTGCAAGACCATTATTAGACTACCGCAGCCCACTCAACCTGGGATTGCCCTTGGAAACCACCCGTTTTGCACTACAGTTCTTGGACTATTGCAATGCACTCTACGGGAGGCTGCCCTTGGAAACCAACCATTTGGCATTACTATTGTTAAGACTACTGCAATAGTGTTATTAGACTACTGCAATGCACTCTACATGGGACTACCTTGGAAACCAAAGGCCCCCGTGTTCTAACAAGCACCTCAGGGGAAGTATACAGAGGCTCAGCCCTGTCTCACGCTCTTGGGAAGAGGCCCCGCCCCTAGCTCCACCCTTCAGTCCTAAAAGGCCTCTCTGGAGAGGTATAGAGGCTCAGCCCTGTCTCGGGCTCTTGGAAAGAGGCTCCGCCCCCTTTCCTAGCTCCGCCCTCTGTGTCCTAACAAGCACCTCATAAGAGGCATAGATTCTCAGCCCTGTCTCGGGCTCTTGAGAAGAAGCCACACCCACTCCTCTAGCTCCGCCCCCTAACAGGCACCTCAAGTGCTCAGCCCTGTCTCCGGCACTTGGGAAGAGGCCCCGCCCCTCCCTTGGCCCTGCCCCCTGTGACCTGGCAGGAGCTGCAGGACAGGGATAGAAGCTCAGCCCTGCCTCAGAGTCTGTTTGAGTCTCACCTCCCAGAAGCAGCATCAGCCACCACCTTAGGCAAGGTCCCTTTGGTGTCCAAGCTGTCCTAGGCATCCTGGGAACTGGCCGGATGGAGGGATGGACAGATGGCCACCTTGGTTCCTTCCATGCTCTTTGACCCCCTCCCTCCGGCTGACCCCGTGCCTCTCATTTCTCACGCCAGGCCCCCTCCCCCCTCCCTTAGGAGGTTCCTCCTTGCCTCATTGTGAACTCAGGGGGCCCCAAGAAGTCATAAAGCAGAGCCTGCAGGAACTGGGGGAGAGAGGTCATCTGGGGTCACAGGCAGGCTGGACATCAGTCGAAGGACACTTTAGGGCAGGGGTTCTCAAACTTTTTCAACCTTTTTGAAGCCAAAGTTTCTTGTGGAGCTCCAAGAAATGTGTTGGGGCTCAGCAAGAGACTTGGGATTTCTTTAAGGACGAGGGGGATGCTGGGTTTCCAACTAAGGAGTCTGTGTGTGATCTGAGTGAATTGCAGGCAGTTGAAGGTGAGACTGAGTATGTTATGGATTCCAATGTTCGTTCCTTAGCAACAAGGAAAGGGAAACTGGTGAAAGGTCCATCTCTATTGGGATTCAACCTTCAGAGTTTTCCCGCAATATTAGATTAGGTCTCTGAATGGAGGGAGTGAAGTATAGATTAATTAGGAGTTCAGAGAGATTCAGCGAAAAATCCTTGAAACTCAGGTGTGTGAGACATGATCTCATGGCTTCTTGGTCAGGCTTGGGCATAAATTAAGTGATGTTTACTTGGTGTCTCTCAGAGAAGACAATGTTGTCAAAAGATTCAGATTTCTGTTTCAGCTCTCAAGTTCATGATTTCCTGTGTTTGTCTATGTTCCGGAAATTTGCCTTGGAAAAAGTTCCTGCTTTCATGCTTATGGATTTATGCCTGTGATCTTGACTTTCTTAACTTCATTTACCTTGCTATTTTTGGATTACCTCTCTTTTGCATTTATTTATTTTATTAATTTACAGTATTTATATTCTACTCTTCTCACCCCGAAAGGGACTCAGGGCAGATCACAATGTACATATACATGGCAAACATTCAATGCCGTTAGTCATGCAGACAGAGACAAAGACACAGAGGCAGTTTAACATTTTCCAGCTTCCAGCTTCATGAGGGTATGCTTGATTCCCACCACAGGGGGAGTTGCTGCTTCATCATCCACTGTGACACCGAGTCCTTGATGGATTACTTCCTCAATCTTCCACATACTGCTGGAGGATTTTTATGATGTTGTTAAATTAGCCTCCCCGCATAAGTGGTCCCTAAATTTCCTACTTGATAGATGCAACTATCTTTCGGGTTGCTTAGGTCAGCAACGAGCTAGTCATTGAATTCCTGTCAGCAGAAGGTGTCACCCCAAAGGATATTCCTCAAAGAATGTAAGCTGTTTATGGGGATTGTGTTGATGTGAGTCCTGTGCGTCGTTGGGCGAGTAAGTTTAAAAATGTTGAGGTGGGAACATCTGACTTGCGTGACAAACAAAGAGTCGGACGTCCTGTTACAGCAACCACTGAGTGTGACAAGCAAAGGGTTGGCAGATTGATTCAGGACGATTGTTGTATCGCTCCGAGAGAAATTTCAAGCATCATCGGCATTTCACAAGGACGTGTGGGTCACATTATTGCTTTGCTTGGCTATCAGAAGATCTGTGCACGATGGGTCCTGTGAGACGTTGGTTGTGGAAACAGAGTGTCGACTTCTTTCGTGACGGCTTCAGAAAACTTGTTCATTGTTGGCAGAAATGTATCCAATTGTCTGGTGATGATGTGGAAAAGTGAATAGTGGTAGTTAAAGAAGCACGTTCTAAGAATTATTTCTGTGTTTGATTTATTAAATTTTCCCATCCATATCCAAGTAACGAAGGTGGAGGCATAAATAAATAAATAAATAAATAAATAAATAAATAAATAAATAATGTGCTTAGATCTAATTTGGGTTCTAGACTACGGAGAGTCTAGAAGCCAAATCCCCATTTGACCTCATTCCACCATGACATTTGGGCCAAGTCTATATCTTGATTTATTAACCTTTCCATATATATATATATATATATATACATACATACACACACATACACACACACACACATATGTATATGTACAGTATAGGTATATATATATATATGTGTGTGTGTGTGTGTATCTCCTGATTTGGAGCCCCTGGTGGCACAGCAAGTTAAACAGCTGAGCTGCAGAACTTGCTGACCGAAAGGTTGGCGATTTGAAACCGGAGAGCGGGGTGAGCTCCCACTGTTGGCCCCAGCTTCTGACAACCTAGCAGTTCAAAAACATGCAAATGTGAGTACATCAATAGGTACTGCTCCGATGAGAAGGTAACGGTGCTCCATGCAGTCCTGCAGTGGCCACATGACCTTGGAGGTGTCTACGGACAATACCGGCTCTTTGGTTTCGAAATGGAGATGAGCACCAACTCCCAGACATGACTAGACTGAATGTCAGGGGAAAACCCTTAACCTATCCTGATTTAATTACATTTTAATGCCACAGAATGGTCCTCCAGGCAACTCTATGGTATGCTTCCCCTGGATGTTACTATAAAGTTGTGCTACAGGACCTAGCAAATTCCCAAAAAGGATATCTGGCTAGTTAATAATTGCAAATGCTTAGTTTGCATATAGCCTGAGCCGCCCCTGTTCTGGACCCATAGGTTTGGTAATAGAATAGTGTTATACTCATATCTATGATTTTAGGTAAACACAATCTGGCTAGGAACGTTATATGTTATCATAGATGTATGGTTTTACTGTACCTACATGGACTTCAATATTAGGACAGGCAAAAAGACATGATTATATTAATCCCAATCATAGTTGGTGTCATTATTAATACCCCACTTTCCGTCTAATCCCTTCCAAAAAGAGTAAACACAGAGAAAGGACTATGTCTTAAAGCATGTATTTTTTTTGAACATGGGGATAAATCAGGTTTTGTTTTGGGGTTCTGGATAGATTTAGGTACTGGACCAAATGCCCGGAACCATTTCGTCATGGCTTCCATATGGACGCAGCTTCTCTCCTGGACGAAAGATGGGCCTGGTTGGCGCTCCTTCCCAGTTTGGCAATATTCTGGATTAAGACAGCTCGTTGTTGCGCCTGGAAGAAGAAAACCAGTCCAGAATCAATGGATGAAAAATCAGAATCATGTGGATCCTCCTCCTGGACGCTTCTACACTGTAAAATGAAAGCAGTTTGGCCCCACATTAACTGCCATGGGATCCTTGGAGTTGTAGTTTTGAAAAGTCCATAGCCTTCTCTGTCTGCATCTATAATGTAGAAGTAATCTAATTCAACACCACTTTCACTGCCGTGACTCAATGCTGTGGTGGATGAGGCACCCGCACACTTTGACAGAGAACACAAAGAACTTGTAAAACTACAACTCCCAGTATTCAAAAGCATTGAGCCATGACAGTCAAAGTTGTGTTGGACTGCATTCATTCTGCAGTATCCATCGTGCACCCCCTGAATGTGAGTTTCCCTTTCATTAAATAATAATAATAATAATAATAATAATAATAATAATAATAATAATGGATCATATCCTCAGCTGCTATAAGAAAATTGCACAGACAGACTACAAACAGAGGCACAACCATGTGGCCCAAAGGATCCATTGGAACTTATGCCTCAAGTACCACCTCCCAGCAGCAAAGAACTGGTGGGATCACAAACCTGCAAAAAAAAGTCTTGGAAAATGAGCATGCAAAGATACTGTGGGACTTCCGAATCCAGACTGACAAAGTTCTGGAACACAACACACCAGACATCACAGTTGTGGAAAAGAAAATGTTTGGATCATTGATGTTGCCATCCCAGGTGACAGTCGCATTGACGAAAAACAACAGGAAAAACTCAGCCGCTATCAGGACCTCAAGATTGAACTTCAAAGACTCTGGCAGAAACCAGTGCAGGTGGTCCCGGTGGTGATGGGCACACTGGGTGCTGTGCCAAAAGATCTCAGCCGGCATTTGGAAACAACAGACATTGACAAAATCACAATCTGCCAACTGCAAAAGGCCACCCGACTGGTATCTGCACCCATCATCCGAAAATACATCACACAGCCCTAGACACTTGGGAAGTGTTCGACTTGTGATTTTGTGATACGAAATCCAGCATATAGATCTTGTTTGCTGTGTCATAATAAAATAATAATAATGATACCGCATGGACTCAATTCTAATTCTCACCTTTTTTTGACTAAATTACCTTCCCAAAATTAGAGCGCGCATTAGATTCACGTAAGATGGCAAATGCTTTTTTGGGTTTCAGAGTTTTCAAAACAGAGGTGCACATTAGATTCAATGTTTTGGTGCTAAATTCATAAATACAATAATTGCTACATAACGTTACCGTGTATTGCTTTTTCTGTGGATTTGTTACAAAACATGATGTTTTGGTGCCCAATTTGTAAAATCATAACCTAATTTGACATTTAATAGGCTTTTCCTTAATCCCTCCTTATTATCCAACATATTCGCTTATCCAACATTCTGCCAGCTCATTTTTATTGGGCATTTTTATAGCTGTTGGGTGAAACTTGCTATAATGGTAGAACTCATTTACCATTCTCAGCACACTACGTTTCAGAATGTTTCACTTATCCACGGATTTTTGGTGAATTTTCAAAGTTTGCATTAACAACATTTTTAATAATAAAGAATATAAAGAATATGTGTTCCTGGTTTGAAAATGTTATTTCCTGTTTAAAGTTCTTACTTTGAAAGTAGTTGTTCTACTTCAGTCCTTCTCTTTGTAGTTGGCTGCTGTTAGGGAGGGACAAATCTCTCTCCCCGCTATCCTGATTGGTACTTTCTTATGCTGATGCAGTCTGGGAAATGTAGTTTAGGGCAGGGCCTTTGGAATTCTCTGGCATAGAGCTCATCCCTTCCCAAACTACGTTTCCCAGAGTTCTGTGCTGTTTCTAGAAAGCACTGCTCCCTCCTTTCCCGCTTCTAATGGCGATTTACAGAGGAACTGGAGCTTTTTTTCCTTCTTTGCCTACATGCCTGCTTGCCATAAAAATGAAAATCAAGCTGATTTTGGGAGGGAGCCTTCTGAAATTGACAAAACTAAAATGAAAAAGTTTGGGGTAAGTTTTGATTCTAAAATATTTAGTGTGCAAATGCATCAGATATCATTGCCAGCTTATAATACTTCCAAATTTCTTCTGAATTCCGAGACTTTAGAAATGTTTGCACATGTCTGTTACCTTACTGTATATACTCGAGTATAAGCCTAGTTTTTCAGCCCTTTTTTAGGACTGAAAAAAAAACCTCCTCGGCTGAGGGTGAGGGTCTTGGTGGGCTTATATTCAGGTCAGCTTATACTCAAGTTTATATGGTATATTTATTGTCTTAGCCGGGCTATTTAATGGTCGGGGGCTTAACCCGACCCGGGCTTCGAACTCATGACCTCTCGGTCAGTAGTGATTTATTGCAGCTGGTTACTAGCCAGCTGCGCCACAGCCCGCTTCACTGGTGAGTTTTTAATCTGGAACTTTGGTTATTAATTCTGGTTAGCACAATGCTCACCAGGCTGCTTCCTCCCATTTTATTGTGGTCTAAATCCCATATTAATCTTCGGCAGAACGCATTAACAAAAGAGAGAGAGCAGAGCAACATTACCCCATTGAACTGGCGATGATTTTGTAGGAGGTGACGATAGCAACGGCGGAGGCAAAAACGACGCAAATCACAAAAATCCCAGCAATGGCTCCTCCGGAGAGGCCTTTGGGCTGTTTCTTGTGTGGCAAACCCTCTGGAGAGACAAGGAAAAGGCAGATGGGAATCAAGATATGTGCAGACTCCAAAAGATCTCGTCTTCAGGATTTGGCATTTCTTGATGCTCTCCACCAGAACAAAGTACCAACACTTTTAGCTGGCCTCAACCCAAGTCAAATCAGTGTAGTAAAGGGTGAGTTAACCTAAACAGTGTTGGAGCTAGGAGACAATATGGTGTAAGAGGTTGAGTACTGGACTATCGGCTCACATCCCTGTTAAGACATGGAAACCAACTCAGAATGGCCAAGTCCATTTTCTCATCCTAAGAAGAAGGTAATGGAGAAAGTCTTCTGAATAAACGTGTCCAAAAGAACTCTTAGATAGGGTTGCCATATGTTTGTGAACTGGACAGAAGCTAAGAGTGCAAACTGGGAATGCTATTAAATCTCATTGCAAATATGTAGAGATGTGCAGCTCAACCAGTTCACACCCCAACCACCATTAATAATGATGAATGTGAAACCACCTGGGATTGATCCTGCAGCAGATAGGTCAGAATTGGAAAGGGATAATGAAAATATGGCTCTCAAGTCATTGGTTTCCTGAGTGGAAGACACTTAAGATAGAAGAAGTAGACCAAATTCTTGAAAGTATGAAATGGAGCACTTTGGGAGAACTAAATAAAGTTATTGAGAGGTTGAAATAGGGCACTTTGGAAGAAGTACATAAAGTTCTAGAGTGGGTGAAATGGGATACTTTGGAAGAAGTACAGTAGAGTCCCACTTATCCAAGACTTGCTTATCCAAGCTTCTGGATTATCCAAGGCATTTTTGTAGTCAATGTTTTCAATATATCATGATATTTTGGTGCTAAATTCGTAAATACAGTAATTACTACATAGCATTACTGTGTATTGAACTACTTTTTCTGTCAAATTTGTGGTATAACATGATGTTTAGATGTTTAATTTGTAAAATCATAACCTAATTTGACGTTTAATAGGCATTTCCTTAATTCCTCCTTATTATCCAAAATATTCACTTATCCAAGGTTCTGCCGGCCTGTTTAGCTTGGATAAGTGAGACTCTACTGTACATAAAGTTGTAGAGAGTATGAAATGGGACACTGTATTCTTCCAAAGCATCCCATTTCACACCCTCTAGAACTTTGGAAGAAGATAAAGTTCTAGAGAGGATGAAATGGGACACTTCAGAAGAAGTACATAAAGTTTTAGAGTATGAAATGAGGCACTGTATTCTTCCAAAGCGTCCAATTTCACACTTTCTAGAACTTTGGAAGAAGACAAGGTTCTAGAGAAGATGAAATGGGACACTGTGGAAGAAGTACATAAAGTTCTAGAGTATGAAACGAGGCACTGTATTCTTCCAAAGCGTCCCATTTCAGTCTCTAGAACTTTGGAAGAAGATAAAGTTCTAGAGAGGATGAAATGGGACACTTCAGAAGAAGTACATAAAGTTCTAAAGTATGAAATGGGGCATTTTATTCTTCCAAAGCGTCCCATTTCACACTCTCTAGAACTTTGGAAGAAGACAAGGTTCTAGAGAAGATGAAATGGGACACTGTGGAAGAAGTACATAAAGTTCTAGAGTATGAAACGAGGCACTGTATTCTTCCAAAGCGTCCCATTTCACTCTCTAGAACTTTGGAAGAAGACAAAGTTTTTGAGAAGATGAAATGGGACACTCCAGAAGAAGTACATAAAGTTCTAGAGAGGGTGGAATGGGACACTTTCAGTTGAAGAAGTAGACAAAGTTCTAGACAACTTGAAATGGGACAATTTGAGTGGAAGAAGTAGACAAACCTTCAGAGAGTGTGAAGCAGTACTTAACACATTTTACCTTTGATCACCAAGAAAACCTGCCCTGCTTCAGAGGAAGTTGTGCTGTTTTTAAGGATGAAAAAGTATGTAATGTCTTCAATGGAGAGTTTCTCAATGTACAAGGAGCAGTTCTTTCTCAGGGTCTCCCGCCCCGTGTAGGCGGGCTTGTGCTGCACTTTCTTCGTCGATGTGTCATAGACCAGGATCAGGCTCGGGTCGGAGATCTCCCACCGGTACCAGCTGCAGGAGATGAAGTTCTCCATGCCGCCCTTGGCGACGAGGGTGGCGCCCATTCCCACCAGAGGAAACCAGGGGTCCACCGTGACCAGGATGGTGTAGTTCAAGGCGGAGGCCAGAGATAGGCAAGAACTCAAAATGTAGCCTAGAAGGGGAAAGACATGGACAGAGTCAAAGTTAGGCTTGCGGCAATTCTCCCAAGGACGAGACCATCGCAACTGGAAGAGCTCCAACTCATGAGAGTTCCAAAGCTGGACAATCATGGTTTTCGGTGCTGGATCACAAAGGCATCTCGACAACCCTGGAGAAGGAGGGATTAAGGGCATTAGAAGAATTGCACTCATCCACAATTTGCATCATCTGGAGACTTGGGTTCAAATCTCTGCTCGGTCATGGAAACCCATTGGGTGACTTGCGATGGATCACTCTCTCAGCCTCAGAGGAAGACAAAGGCAAACTCCCTGATGGTCAAATCTTGAAATAGTCAGAAATCTTGCACTCCTTACAGATGGTCACCCAGCCTTTGTAATAATAATAATAATAATAGTACCCTATATACTCGAGTATAAGCCGACCCGAATATAAGCCGAGGCACCTAATTTTACCACAAAAAAACTGGGGAAAACATTAACTCCAGTATAAGCTGAGAGTGGTAAATTTCAGAAATAAAAACACATACCAATAAAATTACATTAATTGAGGCATCGGTAGGTTAAATGTTTTTCAATATTTACATAAAGCTCCAATTTAAGATAAGACTATCCAACTCTGATTAAATCATTATTCTCATCTTCTTCCATGTAAATATGCGTATGTATCCTTTTAATAATAATAGAGTAAAATAATACATGTAATAATAATAATAGTAATAAACACAGGAAAATAATACATGTAGTAATAAATAGAGTAAAATAATAAATATAATAATAATAATAAGATCAGAGTGAAATAATAAATGTATTATTATTAATAATAAAAATAGAGTAAAATAATTGTAATAGTAGCCACAATAGAGAAAAATAATAAATGTAATAATACCAATAATAATAGAGAAAAATAATAAATGTACCATATATTCTCAAGTATAAGCTGACCCAAATATAAGCCAATCAGGACCCGCACCTGAGTATAAGCCGAGGGCGGCTTTTTCAGTCTTAAAAAAAGGCTGAAAAATTAGGCTTATACTTGAGTATATACAATAATAATAATAATAATAATAATAATAATAATAATAATAATAATAATAACAACAGTTACATAATAATAATAGTAATAGGAGCAACCCCAGGGGCCATCCAGTCCAACTCCCTTCTGCCTTGCAGGAAAAGCACAATCAAAGTACTCTCAACAGGTGACCATCCAGCATTTGTAATAATAATAATAATAATAATAATAATAATAATAATAATCCCAGTGGTGATGGGCACACTGGGTGCCGTGCCAAAAGATCTCAGCCGGCATTTGGAAACAATAGACATTGACAAAATTACGATCTGCCAACTGCAAAAGGCCACCTGACTGGGATCTGCGCACATCATCCGAAAATACATCACACAGTCCTAGACACTTGGGAAGTGTTCGACTTGTGGTTTTGTGAAACGAAATCCAGCATGTCTATCTTGTTTGCTGTGTCATACAACATCGTTGTGTCAATAATAATAATAATAATAATAATAATAGCAGTTCCAGGGGCCATCCAGTCCAACCCGTTCTTTCTTCCTCGTGGCTCGAAGTGGGTTACAGAATATTTAAAACACACAAATATTGCAAAAAATATCACAAACCCACATATTAAAATTTATTCCTATAAAAGCTACACATTAAAACATACAGTACTTCCATAAAATACACTCTAGAACAATGATTCCCAGTGGATACTACCACCCCCTGGTGGGCACTGGAGCAATCCAGGGGGGCGGTGATGGCACCTATTAGGGCACGGGGGCGGGGCCAGGGGAGGGGCGGGGCCTCTTCCCAAGAGTGTGAGACAGGGCTGAGCCTCTGTATACCTGCCCGGAGGCGCTTGTTAGAACACGGGCATGGGGTATAGAGGCTCAGCCCCATCAGGCACTTGGGAAGAGGCCTCGCCCCCTCCTCTAGCCCCGCCCCCTGCATCCAGGACAGGGATAGCAGCTCAGCCCTGCCTCAGAGCTCGTAACTCCGCCCATCCCAGTTGGGGCCTCCCATTTGTGGCCCTGCCCCCCCCCTCCCAGCCGTGCATCTTGGACTGGGGAGAGGCTCAGCCCCGCCTTCTTGAGCAGGAGCCACGCCCACCCCTCAAAACCATGCCCCCTTTCCAGGGGCGCTGAGTAATATTTTTTCTGGAAAGGGGGTGGTAGGCCAAATAAGTTTGGGAACCACTGGTCTAGAACTTTGTCGACTTCTTCCACTCAAAGCCCGGATACCCTCTGATCCCTCCAGCCATTTCCCGCCCCGTGTTCACACCTGTTAGGAGCAACCCTGGCCAAGGACTCCTTCTCCTGCCAAGATAATATCTGCACGGTCCCTTTGACCCACTCGGGGGTAAAATATTCGGAGTCCTCTCCGTCTCCATCCAGATGCCCAGTCGCCTCCCATCCTGGTTGTCCCCAGAGACGGAGAGCACTGGTACAGTCGGCATCCCTCAGGCACAGTCTCCTTTCCGCAAGCTTGGAGAACTCGGAATGCCTTTCCCACCCGCTCACATTGTGATCTCCAGGGCAACAGGAGAAGGCCACGAGGCAAGGGACGGAACCACGGCACGTGATGTCTATGCCCACAGTGTGCCCAGGGCGAAGTAGGATGGGAACAATTGGATCCAAACATCAATATAGGATTGGGCTCTCTCTGCTCAAAGTATTGGAAGGGGCACCCAGAGGCCATCCAGTCCTTCTGCCATGCAAGGCAAACACTCTCCAAAGTTGCCCAATAAAACAACTCCAATCCTCACTGAATTCTAGAGCTGGAAGGGGCACTCAAAGGCCATCCAGTCCAACCCTTTTCTGCCAGGCAAAGAAACACCATCCAAACCCTCCCGATAGATGGCCATCCAGCCTATGCCTAAAGGCCTCCAGAGAAAGAGACTGAATCTGGATCCTAGAGTTGGAAGGGCCACCCAAGGATCATCTAGTCTTCTTCCAGGCAAGAGGACACCATCCAAGCCCCGCAACAGATAGCCATCCAGTCTTCAAAACCTTCAAAGAAGGAAAGAGATACCACAGCACTCCAAGGCAGTCTATATTCCACTGAATCTGGAAGAGGCACCCAAAGGTCATCTAGTCCATCCCCTTCCTTCCAAGAAAGAAGAAGGGCAGGGCTGTGGTGCAGTTGATTAGTAGCCAGCAGCAATAAATCACTACTGACAGAAAGGTCATTGATTCAAATCCCGGGTCAGGATAAAGCTCCCAACTGTTAATAGCCTAGCTTGCTGCCCACCTGAGCAGCTTGAAAACAGTTGCGGCTGTGAGTAGAAAATGTAGGTACCACCTAGGGAGGGAGGCTACTTTGACTTGATTTACGACACCATAAAAATCCCAGTGTGTGAAGAGCAATGAGGAAGTACTACCATCAAAAAGGACTCAGTGTCACAAGTGGATGATGAAGTGCATCTCCCTGTTATAGTTCAGCCGTCAGGATCTGTCCATCCACAGGAGACGGAGTTTGACTCAGATGCTGATTCGGATTTTGGGCCTCTCCAATGGCTTTGCAAGTGCCTGAAGTTGTGATTTCAGAGGAACAGATAATTGGGGAACATTCCGATGTTCACTCAAGGCTGGATTCGCCAGATGGAGTTGTTGCAGGGGAGGATGTGTCTTTTGATCGGAGACAATCTATCTTACAGGATAGGAGTAGAAGGGAGTTTGTGAGAAGAAGTAAATGCTTACCTCTCAAGTGCTCCAATGATTACTTTCCCATGTGAAGCTGTGAATGTCCTGACTCTCAGTAGCCTTCAGATTTCCTTAAAGGTACCTCGCTCCCTGTTTTCGTTGCGGTGTCAACGTTGCCATCCTTGGGAGAAGCATCTCCGTTCCAGTCTCCTGATCCTTGCCTTGTTTCCATGCTGTTTCCAGGATCCTCAGTTGAGGATCGTGCCTTGTGACTCTCGAGTATACCTTTCCTTGTTAATCTTGTTCCTGCTGCTTTTCAAAGATTGCCTTTCATGTGGATTATAACAGATGGTTTTTATTGCGTCTTGTCTCTGATTCTTGCAACTCCTGACTACAAATTGACTTTGACTCTTTGTTGGATTTATTTAAGTCCTGTTTGTGGATTACAACTTTATAAGACTTTAATGAACTATCTACTGAACTGTTGAGGACATATTATATATATATATTATATATATATATTAAACAGCTTTGCTTGTGAATCTGGCTCAAGTGTGGTTTTCTCTCGTAGCCTTGGGGTGCAACACTCCCCCTGTGGCCAGAATTGAACATACCCCCATGAAGCCGGAAGCTGGAAAATGTTAAATTGCCTCTGTTGTCTGTCTGTATATGTTGTATGTCTAATAATGGCATTGAATGTTTGCCATGTATGTGTGCATCGTAATCCACCCTGAGTCCAATTCGGGGTGAGAAAGAAGAGCGGAATATAAATACTGTAAAATCCAAGCCATTTTTGTAGTTAATGTTTTCAATATATTGTGATATTTTGGGGCTAAATTAATAAATACAGTAATTACAACATAACATTACTGCATATTGAACTACTTTTTCTGTCAAATTTGTTGTATAACATGATGTTTTGGTGCTTAATTTGTAAAATCATAACCTAATTTCATGTTTAATAGGCTTTTCCTTAATCCCTCCTCATTATCCAAGATATTCGCTTATCCAAGCTTCTACCGGATAAGTGAGACTCTACTGTACATAAATAATCCCAGCCTTCCCAATAGGTAGCCTTCCAGCCTCTTTTTCAAAACTTCCAGAGAAGGGGAACACCAGACACTGAGTCCTAGAGTGGGAAGGGACCCTCAAAGGCCATCCAGTCCAACCCCATTCTTCCACAACGGAAGACTCAACCCAAGCACTCGAGAAAGGCTTCATTACACTATGCAACAAGTTAGCCATCCCTTCCTACAAATAACATTTTGTGTGATGAAAGAGTGTGGAGACATGGAGACCAATGACCACCGGTGTGTTTTTATTCCCTCCGTGGATAAGTTGCAGTCTTTAAAATGTTTCGTAATGGTGTCAGGGTGTACATGAGCTTCTTTGTTATTTTCTCCTGATTGAACGAGTGGAACGAGCTTTTCTTCCCGTCTGGGAAGGAAGGAGTGTCAACCCTTCCGTTGGCTGGATGATGTTCTTCCAGATTGGAGTCATTTCTTGGCAGGACCTGGGAGAAAAGCAGAGGGTGGTTGGTAACCAGAACTGGAAGCACTTTGGCAAAGCTGCAATCCAAGGAAAAATAACTTCTCAATCTCTCCTTTCCAAGGAAGAAGTCTTGGAACCAGTACATGGTTGTGGAGGTGGAAGAAAGGTACACCTACACTATAGAATTAACACAGTTTGATATCACGATAACTTGCCATGGCTCACTACTATGGAATCCTAGGGAGTTTTACAGGGTCTTTTGCCTTCTCTGCTATTTAACCCTGGTGCTTTACCAAACCCCGCGGGGAAATGGTGGCGGGGTATAAATAAAATTTATTATTATTATTATTATTATTATTATTATTATTATTATTATTATTATTATTACCTTTACTTGGAACTGGTTTGCCTCTGCCTCTGCCTCTGCCTCTGGGTTCGGTTTCTTTCCTAACGTTGGGCTTTGGACTTCCTCGTTGCGGAGGTTTGGCCATTCTGAGGATAAATACAAAGGAACGATAAATAAGATTCACTATGTTATTGTAATTGTGAAATTACATATATCAAAAACTTGCTCTTTCTCAATCCTTTCTTTCCCATTTAACTGGACTAGGCCACAGCAAGGCGTGTTTATGTTAGATATATATATATATATTAGGCATGTCCAATCGATGAAAAAAAATGTTTCAATTCTCGTTTCTAAAGTAGGGGGCGCTGGTGCTTCGATATAGAAAGTATTTCCGATTTTTTCACCCAAAAATTTCAGATATTTCTGAAAATTTGTAATGATTCTAAATGTTTCTAAATTAGTGGACGTGCATGCGTAATCGCCCCCCCCAAAAAAAGGAACCGGGGGGGGACTTTTACAGGGCTCTCCTGCCCTCATTTCTTGAGCTATCCTCATCAACCCTAGCCCCCACCTTTGTGTCCATCGTGGAAGCTTCTGATTGGCCGGGGAGCGGCAGCCATGTTAGGCTGCGCTAAGCTCCCATTCTAGGTAGGTTGCAGAAACAAAATTTTTTTAAATATTTTTAAAAATATATTTTAAAAAATTTGGGGGGGGGGGAATTAACGAAACATTAAGAGACAATTAGAGAATGGGCCAACAATGGTTCGAATTACATTGCTGGTTGCACTGTGAGACAATGTCTCGGAATGCGTATCAAAAAGTGAGAACAATCCAAAATAATTCCGATATACGATTCAAAACGATTTTTTGGACATGTCTAATATATATGTGTGTGTGTGTGTGTGTGTGTGTGTGTGTGTGTGTGTGTGTGTGTTCCCTCACTTATCGCGGGGCTTATGGTCCAGGATCACCCGCAAAAAGTGAAAATCCATGCGGCTTCTCCTTCCTTCCTTCCTTTCGCTTCTCCTTAGGAAGGAAGTAGAAAGAAGGATTTATAATATTATTTTATGATTTATACTATTATTTTAGTGTTTATTAAAAGAAATGCGAAACAGCGAGTCCGCAAAAAGCAAACTGCAAAGTAGCGAAGGAACACGGTATGTTTTTATTTCAATGCATTTATCATAATTTTTAATGTTATTTATCCTTATAGAATATATTATTACATACAATACATAAATATTAGGCATGTGCAATCCATGAAAAAAATGGTCCTAAACTCACTTCGAAAGTAGGGGGCGCTGGTGCGTCATTTCTAAAGTCTTTTCCAAATGTTGAAGCAAAATATTCAAAACTTTCCAAAAATTTAGAATATTTGTAATTTATTCATTAATGGCGGATGTGCATGCGCAATTGCGAAAACAGCACTGGTGGGGGAATTTAGAGGACTCTTCCACCCTCATTTTTTGAGCTAACCTGATCAAACTTTGCACAGTGATAGAACACATTTACCACTGCTAGCTAACCAAATTTCAGAACTTTTCCCTTATCCTCTGATTTTTGGCAAATTTTCATAGCTATTATAGAAAACCATTTTTTTAATAATTGCATAAATCTGTTCCTGGTTTGAAAGTCTTATTTCCTGTTTCACTGGGTTGTCTTTATTTTGAAAGTTCTTGTTGTACATGCGAAAATTTGTTTTTGTGGCTGAAACTCTGTGAAATTGGTGGACAATGTTCCAGGAAACCATAATGTGCTATAATAGCACCATGTCCCTTGCACAAAGACAAAGTTCTGGCCCTGTAATAAAGTTTTGCCATGTTTTTGTGACAGAACCAGTCAGGAAGTGACAGTTATCAACCAGGAACAGAAATCACAGCACACCATCAAATGCTTCAAAAATGCATTGCTTTATTTCCGAACAAATAACGAGCCCATCACAAGAATGGGCTCAAATGCTTCGAAATCGTGTGTTAAATCCGAAGCGCTAGCCTGCGTCGGAACCCCGTTCACAAATTGAAATATATACAATTTTATTCCGATTTATGACGATTCCGATAAATTCGCCCATGCCTAATAAATATAAGGATAGTAACCTGTTGGGGGCAGGGAGGGGGGAACAGACATATTTTCATAACTTATTTATTATTCATTATGTAATATTTCATAATTTCATTACTTACGTAGACGGTTGTTTTTTCGGAGTGGCAGACAAGTTGGATTGATGAACTGATGGCGTTGGTGCTACCTGAGCTCCTTCTGCAGAACTAAAAAAAGAGAAAAAGTAAAACATATGAATGACTGAATTAATTAATGAATTAATTAATGGGTTACCGTTAGAATGAAGCAGTTAGACACTGCAAAATTACTGCAGCACGGCACCACCTAAACCCCTTTGGTTCAGTGCTATGGCATCCTGGGGGCTGTCGCTGGCACTCTTTGGCAAGAGACTTTGGTGTACACCAGGAGTTTTACACCAGAAACAGCCTTAGACACAAGTGAAAGCAAATATCATAGCAATGAATGAGCTTAGCAACTCCTTCCCCACAAAACTTTGCCGCTTGTGTCCAAAACCAGCCATCACCCCTTCCCGCAGCTGCGCATCGTCGCCAAAACGCTGCGTTGAGGATGCAAGCGGCAGAGTTTTATGGGGAAGGAGTTGCCAAGCTCATTCATCGCTATGATACGTGCCTAGATTTGAATGGCGACTATGTTGAGAATTGATATTTGGGTGTGGCTTTCAACTGCATATGGTAAATGTTTTCTCCTATACTTTGTTCATTTTTAATTCCAAAACATAATCTACTTTCTGGATAACCCTCGTAGAATATGTTAAAAATCCAAGGAAGAAAATAGTAAAAAGTACAATACAAATAGTATTGTAAAGTACTATAGTATTAATAGTATTGTAAAGTACTATTAGGAGCTCCGGTGGCGAAGTGTGTTAAAGCGCTGAGCTGCTGAACTTGCAGACCGAAAGGTTGCAGGTTCAAATCCTGGGAGCGGAGTGAGAGTCCGCTATTAGCTCCAGCTTCTGCCAACCTAGTAGTTCGAAAACATGCCAATGTGAGTAGATCAATAGGTACCGCTCTGGCGGGAAGGTAATGGAGCTCCATGCAGACATGCCAGCCACATGACCTTGGAGGTGTCTATGGACAACGCTGGCACTTCGACATCAAAATAGGTTATGATTTTACAAATTAAGCACCAAAATATCATGTTATACAACAAATTTGACAGAAAAAGTAGTTCATTACACATTAATACTATGTAGTAATTACTGTATTTATGAATTTAGCACCAAAATATCATGATATATTGAAAACATTGACTACAAAAATGCGTTGGATAATCCAGAATGTTGGATAAGTGAGTGTTGGATAAGCGAGGCTCTACTGTACAGTAATTACTACATAGCATTAATGTGTAATGAACTACTTTTTCTCTCAAATTTGTTGTATAACATGATGTTTTGGTGCTTAATTTGTAAAATCATAACCTGTTTTGGTGTTTAATAGGCTTTTTCTTAATCTCTCCTTATTATCCAACATATTCGCTTATCCAACGTTCTGCCGGCCCGTTTATGTTGGATAAGTGAGACTCTACTGTATGTATAAATTTTGGTGTATATATATATATATATAAAAGGGAAATGAAATTTCGGCCTAGGACAAAACATCAAAACTACACATCCCAGAAACACTAAACTTGGCAGCACAACCCCTCATCCATGCCTCTACGTTCATACAACAATAAGAAAAGAAAAATAAAGTCCTAATTAGAGGGAGAGGAATAATTGTTTTTATCCAATTGCTGCCAGTTAGAAGGCTAAGCTCCGCCCACTTGGTTTCCTAGTAACCCACTCAGCTCGGGGACAGGCAGAGTTAGGCCTCACTTAGGCCTCTTCCACACTGCCTATAAAATACAGATTATCTTATTGTAACTGGATTATATGGCAGTGTAGACTCAAGGCCCTTCCACACAGCTATATAACCCATTTATAATGGGCTTAATGTCAGGGAAAAACCTTTACCCTTGACCTTAACTACCACCAATTCCTCAATACTTTATTTCCCAGACCACCAGACTTCGCCACAGCAACGTGTGGCTGGGCACAGCTAGTAGTTTATATAGTAAGATGGTATATAGTATATAGTAACTTATTC